>NC_056735.1:379734301-379826801 GCF_019279795.1 Protopterus annectens
TGAATTGTACAGCTTATACGTCACATTAAAGGTGGGAAAAGTTTTTAAATTATTTATTGTGGTCTCATTTTTTTATAACACAAAAACCTGGCATTTTAACAGGGGTGTGCATACTTTTTATATCCACTGTGTGTAGATATATATATATATATATATATATATATATATATATATATACAGACACACACACACATACATACATAGATATGTTGTTGTGTCTTTCAGCTTATCCCGGTTAGGGGTCGCCACAGCGGGACTCCAGTCCACTAATGTTTGGTAGTGGATTTTTACATGCCGAGTTACCAGCCTTGATGCACAACCTTCAACGAAGGCATGCCCATTCACGCATGCCTCCACACAGAAGACGCTCTAGCTGAGAATCGAACGGGACAACGTCTTGCTGTGAGGTGACAACGCTACTGCAGCACCACTACCGCGGGTGTATAAATATATATATATCTATATATATATATATATATATATATATATATATATATATATATATATATGTATATACAGTATATATATATATATATATATATATATATATATATATATATATATATATATATATATATATATATATAGAGAGAGAGAGAGAGAGAGTTGTTCAGTACTTCTTTGCCACGTGTAGATTATCAAAGCTGTTTGGTAACTGCAGTTAGATGTTCAAATACACTATGGGTAGACTTTGCATCTAGATCACACACACACACACACACACACACACACACACACACACACACACACACACACACACAAACAGACTCAGGATTTGTGTTATCTTCCTCTGTGCTGCAAAATTATAGGAACAATTACAGTTAATTTGTATTGTTTCGTGTAAGTGAACTATAAATGACTTCAGAACTATACATTCCTAAATAATTCAACATGAAAAGAATCACAACTTCTAATCTTTCACTAAGATAAAAAAAATAGCTATGCCTGCCTCAGGACTGATGTGTACTTTATTCCTCAAGTAAAACTCAGAATAAACTGTATTTACCAAATCCATATGTAACCTATCACTTAATCTAATCCAGACTAGGTTGCACAAACTGCTACAGTCTGGTTTCCCTAATGACATTTATCTGATTAGTATATTACACCATACTGGTGGTACTGATTACATTAGAGCAATCAAGGAAAAGTGTGCTAGCTGGACTCGTGATTATGGTGAGGATACATGAGGATTGTCTGCATCTGTGACAGTCGTATGTCTTGTTATCAGCAAGTGCCTGCAGCCTATCTCTCTCTCTCTTATCTTTTCCTGTTGCTTTTGCACTCTGTCTTATTACAATACTTTTATGGCAGCTCTATCTGTTCACATATTATAAGAAGACAGAGGATATACTAGACGTATATATGGAGTAAGAGTCAAGTGATGGTGGAAGATGCATACTGATACCATAAAGTGCAAAATGCCAACTGCCTACAAGAAAGGTTTGACTTATCTATATGATGCCCTACAGACAACAGCAAACTGGCCTAGCCCTCAAAATTTCAAAACCACTTGCTGCTGATTCTGCCATAAATCCTTTCACAAGGGATAACATGGGAGGACTGGAAGTTTTTTTGAACCCAGCAACCCAGAGATAAGCAAGTGTACATTACTGTTTTACCAAGAAAAGCATGTTTACTATACTGCAAGCACTTATAAACTGGCAGTGGGATTCACATGGTTTAAGAAATACCACATTTTATGTAAACATTTTTGCAGCATAGAATGGGTGTACCTTCGTTGAAGGTTGTGCGTCAGGGCTGGCAACTCAGTACGTAAAAATCTACTGCCAATCATTAGTGGACCGGAGTTCTGCTGTGCGACCCCTAACCGGGAAAAGCCGAAAGACACAACAACATTCTTAGTCAAAACCTGGAAACTTGTTCAGAGCAGTCTATTTGCTATTTTTCTGAATAAAATACATACTCACGCATATTAACTATTCTCATTTAGTACATGCACCAAAATACATGCCTTGTAATTGCTGATATGAAATATTATTACAGATTAACAACGAATCTGTGGTCTGAGACATCTGTTGACTGGAAAAAATAATGACAATGTCTTTATATTCCATTCTTAAATAATCCCAGAATGTGCTATTCTAAAACACAATGGGACTAATGAAAAATACCATGGGGTTAATAAGGAGTTCTCTTTAGACCAAGTAAACCAAAGAGCTCCAAAGTAAGACAAAATGAACAGCAAACAATTCAACTTCCCAAATCATAACAGTCTAATCCATTGAATCCTTAAATACATTAAAAAATCATATGAAACATACACGAGAGCTAAACCTTCATATCTTAACAAGCTATTTACCCCACTTGGATTGCCTTAAAGTGACTTTTAACCTTACTTTTTACTTTTCTTTATATACTTAAATATCATTTCTCTTTTTCTGTATTTCTGTCATTAAACACTGATGATTTGCTTCACTAACAGTAGGCATAGCTTTGTACTTATACATAGTTTAACATTTTACAATGTATAATAATTCAACTTGCTCTTTGCTTAAGATGCTATTATGAATTGTTGTTTACCAATCTTCTTGTGTTTTATATAAATTTGCAGTGCAACATAAGATATTAAAAGTTCAGTACCCACCTTTCATCAGTCTGTTTTTCAGGTATGCAGTGAACTTTTCTGGCTTTGTAAATTTGTACAAATGTTTGTCATGTTGGCCTGGACCATGACTTAAATAGGTCCACAAGAATCGCTTCACCTGTCCAGTTAACAGCCAAACATGCAAAGAAATAATGCTTTGAGGCTTTCAGCGATTTATAATAATTATTTTTCATCACGTGACAAATTTCAAATAGTTATTCTAAGTGTCTTGCAAAATCTAAGATGTCTTGGAAAGTGTGATTTCTTATATTAATTAAGTCATATGCTTCTGTCCAGAAATATGCCATGAAATTTGTTAAAGTGGCCCAGACAGAGGGAAGATAAAAGACAACATCAGCTTGAAATATGTTATGAAGTCAAAATGAATTTAATGTTTGGGAGGTATTTACAATTCAAGTTGCTTTCAGATCAACTTTTAGACTGGGTTAATCTAATAATGCTCTACTCATAGATGGGCAGTTAGGCAGTACATGACTGGGTGTGGTACAGCAAAAGTAAGTAGACTGGACCCACTGGTTCTTTTCGGCTACAATCTGGTGACAATAACATAACAAAGTAAACATACATCCCAGATTCCTCACATCCTCCTGGTGCTTATACATACCAATTCTGAGATGGCACTAAAGTAGGGAAAGGGCCAACCTTCAACCTCCACTGTCATCTGAAATATCAGCTTTTTGGCAAAGGGCATTTTGATGTATAAATGCACCTAACAAAACAAACGAGCGATTAAAACAATTGAACCCATTTATCTATATAGATAGATATATAGATATACATATGTGTGTATGTGTATATTTTCACCATTGCACTCTGTGCTTTGTTTGGAAAAAATAATGCTTGACTCCTATCTCATCTCAAGTTAGAAAGCAGGTTTTAACAAAGGTTTCTTGAGTGAGGTCTGATTCTCCCATTCCTAGGCAGTGATAAATCAAGAACTGATATGTCTACATCGCAGTTCAACATGCATAGAAGATGTAACCCGTTGATCATATATATTGTCTGCATCTGCAATCATACCTCTTAACTGTACAGATTTTCACAGAATGTTCAGATTTTTGACATATTTTTGGTCTGTTTCTGATAAAATTGTGATTTTCTGGCAAATCACTGGCAAATCATTGAGGACTGAAGTCAGAAAATAATAGCACACATTTGAGTTTCAGACTTCATATCCCTCAGAAAATTCACGTTAAAGCATAACCTGTTATTCTATCCACTTTATAAGTTTGTAAGAACAACGTTAAAAAAGTGTCCTATTTTTAGTCCTTTGTGCCCCATTATCTGTGCCTTTATCCAGATTTCTTGCCCTAACAGGTGAAGTATGATCTGCATATATTCCTATCCTGTATCTATAATATATATATATATATATATATATATATATATATATATATATATATACATATATATATATATATGTGTGTGTGTGTGTGTGTGTGTGTGTGTGTATATATATATATATATATATATATATATATATATATATATATAGTTATACATGGGAAATTTTATACATGTATGGATCATCTCATTATAGTTTTATATATATATATATATATATATATATATATATATATATATATATATATATATAGACAGATAAAATTAACTAAATACATGTACCTGCATCTATAGCTATCTCCCCCCTCATATACAGTCTGAAATAGTGAACATTCATATGAGTGAACACTTTTTCAAGCTGTGAAAAACAGTGAATACTTATATGAATCAGCACTATTTTCAATGGAGTTTTTGCCAGCAGCCCTTTGTATGGAATCTTGCTCCAATGCGGTAAGGGAATTTGCCGTTACCCCACTGTTGTGCAATGTGGAAGTTGGTATATATAATTAGAAGGTGATGTGGGGCACAGCCCCCATGTTGGGGATGCAGGGGAGCTTTCCCCCTGCAAATAATGAGTTTTAATTTTTGTTGTTTTTGACCATTTTAGATTGACTCTAAAATGATCATTCTTTGGTTGCTTGGTATCGTGCATGATCAATATCTGATGATAGAATCATATATCTGTCGGTTTCTTATATATATATATAAAACAGAGATAGTGTTAAATAGCATTATATCAAGCTCAAAAGTGTTGATCATATTTCATTGACTCCTGATCTGTTATATACAAGTAGTGGACAGAGTTGAATTTGCAATGCACTCCCCACTACCCCTGCCCTACTATCACCACCACAAAAACCATGTTAGCTTTCATTTCTAAAGTTCTCAGATTTTTGTTCAGACGGTTTGTTTTTGACATGCTGTGATCCAAAGTACTGTGGTATGATGAAAACATATTCGTGTGTGTATATATATATACATACATATATATATATATATATATATATATATATATATATATATATATATATATATAAAAATGGATTCACTTTATAATCTTGAAATACTAAAATACCATATTTTAGTATCTCGAGACTATAAAGCCGAAAGCCCAAAAAACCGACACCCACAACCTCGAAATTCAAAATCGGGATCATTCACATACACACTCCACTACACAAGCAAGCACACATACATCTACCTAATGACACTACAACAAACAAAACAACACACACCAACACAACATAACAAACACCCCCACACCCCCGCTACTTATATATACTAACTCCAAGGTTGCACTAAACACACAAACACATAAAACTCACCACTACACACACTCACACACACTAAAATCCCTACCCAATACCCTTAAAAGAACACCACTTACCTGAATCCCCAGCTAAATCCACAAACCGCACCGCACATCACGAACGCGACAACACAATGGCAGATTCGACATTTCCGTATAAAACTCACCACTACACATACACACACTAAAATCCTACCCAAAACCCTTAAAAGAACACCACTTACCTGAATCCCCAGCTAAATCCACAAACCGCACGTCACGAATGCGACAACACAACGGCGTGTTCGACATTTCCGCATTCGATATTATGCAGTTTCATGTAACAGCAACTTCTGACTATATAGTCTTGAAATACTAAAATTCGATATTTTAGTATTTCGAGATTATAAAGTGAAACCATATATATATATATATATATATATATATATATATATATATATATATATATATATATATATAAAACACACACACATGGTAGTTCTACAAGGAAAGACAGGGAACTATTTGCCCTTGTATTATAGTCTTTTCAAGAAGGCTTACCTTCTCTTAATACCCAACCAGGAGTGGAGCCCCCCCCCCCCATTAAAGGTTCTGAGCTTGATGTAAATATATAGGGAAGCTATTATGCTATTCCTCCAATGAAACATGTGATCGTCTAAATGCAGAAATAAGTGTTTCAGTCCATGAGCTAAGTCCTTAATAAAAGATAAAACAAACAAAATTACTATATAGCATTGTCAGTGTTCACTACTCAACTAATAAAAGGAATATAGAAAGGACTCGCGTTTGTATAGCTGTGAAGTTCCTTAGTTCCATACGGCTTCTACCTCTCAGAAAGTTATGACTATCATTGGGATGTTTGGTCGCAACCTAAATACACTGAACTAAGTCAACACAAGAATGGAGAAAGGAGATTTTGCCAATAGGGATGACTGAAAGCACGGGTAGAGAAAATAGCAAGGGGACAAATAACAAGAGAGCGGAAGGTAACAGAGTGGGATGAAGCCAAGAAGATAGTAGGACTGCTGGCTAGAGACAGTCTTCCATACCAGGGGCTGATATCAGAGTATAGGCAAGGAGAAAGGGAAAGGGGAATCTTAAGTGAAAGACTTTATCTGATAGAATTTTTAGTTGAATCTAGAACAGAAGCTGCTGTTAAAAAGTAATAATTAGTAGGGCACATAAAATAGTGCATGATAGCTATAAGAATCAGAGGAGTATAGAAAAGATTAGGAAGAGATACTGGAAAACCATTTACAAGAGAACAATGGGAAGACATAGGTATGGGTCCAAAGTATTTAACACAGTCCAGAAGGTTTAGGATCTTTGCTTGGAAGTGTTTGCATAGCTATTGTTATACCCCGAGCAGAACTAGAATAATTTTTCCTCAAGTAGATAGCACATTTTGGATGTGTTGGGGAAGAAAGAAGAAACTAGGAACATGTGTTTTGGGATTGTAATAAGTTGACAGATTTTAAAAATTCCCTACTGAGTACTCTGACAGAATTACTAGGTGAGCAAATTGCTGTAACTAAGGATATGATTTTTTTGAGCTAGGACACAGGATGTGAATTGTCTAGACATACTAAGGCTTTATTAAGTTTAATTTTGCTGGCTGCCAAAAAAAAAAAAAAAAAAAAAAAAAAAAAAAACAATTACTAGAAAATGGAAATCAAACAGCCAGATTCAATAAATCCTACATGGCCATTTCCAATGCAAAGTGCACATGGTAGCACACTGTTTTGGATTCAGTAAGTGGCTCTACAAGGTGTGTAAAGCCGCGCACAGCCATGCAAACAAGGTAAACACTGTGGAATGCAAATTACAGCATAAGCAGCTTAATTGTATGTATGCTAATTAACCAATCCAAAATGGAGGGGCTATTTAACAAGCTATAAACCCTCTAGACTCAGTGCTGGTTTTCCCTGTGAATTCCAAAATCTACTGGAATACAGCCACAGAAAGTAGTCTACACAGAAACAATATTATAGGTTGTTGCTTTAATTCGTGTGTATGTGCAACAGGCTGAAGTCTATGCTGCTGCTGCTGCAAATAGACCAAGACCAAGAAGGAGAAGAGTTTTTGGACCCCGGGTAATTTATCACATTCTACATGGTGGAAATTGTAGAGCACTACAGGGTAGATAGAGGCACACTATAGGAACTCTGCAACCTCTGTCATCCTCAACTCAGAGCTAGGGCAAACTGAGGGAACCCATCCCAGTGGAGAAAAAGGCATGTGTAGCCACTTAGAGTTGTAGCTACAGGTACCTTTCAGAGACAAATAGAGGACATGCTGAGGGTGTCACAAGTATCAGCATCCAAGATCATCCATCAATTCTTGAATACTATGCTCCAACATGCTAGTGATCACATATATTTTCACCATACTCCTGAGGACAGGGGCAGAAATATGCATGGGTTCTACCCTGTAGCACACTACCCTGAAATACTGGGTGCCATAAATTGCACACATGTAGAAATTAAGGCAGCATCCGGGGGGAACAGGGAAGGCTCTACATTAATAGAAAGAGCTTCCACTCTATTAACTGCTAAGTTGTGTGTAATGACAAGGGAATCATATTGAATGTAATGTGCTGGCAACCCAGGCAGCTACCACAACTCACATATCTGGCACACCTCCAAGCTGTATCAGATGTTCACTAGGGAAGATATCCCACAGGGTCATTTACTGGGGGATGCAGGTTATGTACTGGAACCATGGCTGACTATACCCATTAAAAATGCACACACACCTGCTGAAGAGCACCATAATAAGGCACATGCTCAAACCAGAAATATCATAGATCGTGTGTTTAGGCTGCTCACGTTGCAGTTCTGGTGGCTAGATACATCTGTTGGAGCCCTGCAGTACAATCTACGGACATGTACTGAAATATTCACAGTATGTGCCATGCTAAACAACATCATCCTTTGAAAACAGCTTCAGCAGGATCAACAAGGTGAAGGAGCACACATCCCACTACCAATGGCAAGGTCACCACAACCACATGCAGATGAATAGTTACCGGGGGAAGCAGCAGCTGCTGTGGGTGTAGGCAGAGGTAGACATGCTCAATATCCCCTCACACTGGCTAAGAGCATGCAAGACTCACTCACCACCTAAGGGCCTAAAACCTTCCTCCTATGCACATGCATGTAGTAACACTGATGCCAGGCAACTCTCACAACCTTTACCTCCCCATGTACTGGCTGTGAACTGCTTGCATTAAACAGAGTCAGCCTTGAACTAAAACTGTTGCAACTGCTGGATTTAGAAGTTAAGTGTTGAAGCTGGAATGTGTTGTGTAATAATATGAATGACTGGCATATCCTTGCATGTTGTTAGTAGTGTAAGTAAATAAAAGGTGGGAGATTTGTACAGAAATGATCTTAACATGCAACAGCAGAGACTTGTTTGACTTACATGTGTCCATTAAGTAGTAGGCCTCATGCATCAAAGATTCACACAGTAATATCTCTCAAAAGTAATGATGGTCACTGCATGCCCTCAGTGTAGCACCATATGTTTGTATTGGAAAATCATTAAAGAGAAAAGTTAGAAAGTAATGATACACACTGTAGTTTCAGACTTCACAACCCTCACAAGATCAACAATAAAGATGGAAACATTTTGATGCTATCAACTGTCTAACTTTCAAAAAACAATTTAAGTCAAAGGTATAATTACCAATTCAACATCACAGATGCAGATATACTAAGCACTAAGTCAGATATGCACCCTGAGCATCAGACACAAAACGTATGTATCCCTGAATCCAAAAGATAGAAAACAGGGAAATGGCACAGTTATCATGACGTGGACAGGGTGTTGTGTGGGGGGACATGAAGCGTAGGCTGACACAAAAGGTTGTCGAGTGTGTGTGAGTAAGAAAGAGAAGCAGGCAGACATTTGAATAAAGCAACACATGACTAGTGAGAAAAATGAGTTTTAAGCTTCACTGCTGAACCATGTAACTGTTGGGTGTGTGTGTCTGTATGGGTCCTCCAGGTGAAATTGGTGTGTGAGTGTCTGCATGAACACAGTCAAGCTCTGCGGTAGCTCTACACATTGGTATGTCAGCTAGGTGTGAGCCATGCATGGTAGAGATGGCAGTTCATTGTTATCATACCCAACCATGAGATTTGGCTCTGCTGGGAGTTGCACTGGCACATCCATGCCCATGTTCAGATGTACTACTGCTACCTGAATGTGACTGAAGTCTGCTGGATGAGCTCCCCTCATGAGGGCACACAGGAACATGATGCCATGGCCTGTCACATCTGGGTGTGGACAGCTCAACCACGGATGGAGCAGTGGAAGTACTGTCACTATGGGAGTGTGATCAGGAACAGCCATGCCAGCGAACAGCTGATAATGTGGCTGATCTATGCCCAGGAGGATGCCGTCCCCTTCCAGCAGATGTTCCATCACAGAAACTGCCCATTCCAAAGTGTCATTCATCTGATCCATTGAATCCCCAGCAAGGTGGAGGCAGTCACACATGTCAGCTTTGCCACATCTACAATCCTAAGCAATTCTCTGCAGGACCTATGGGAATGTGCCTGTGCCTCCATGATGGCCCTAAACATACACTGAGTGGCACGGGAAGAGACACCAGGAACAGGTGGAGGATGGACAGCAGACCTCCTCCGAGCACCCCTAACAACCCTCCTGTGTGGAACCTCATCCACACTTTGGATATGGCCAGAGTCAACAGGCACTGAAGCCACAGTAACCACACTTCCCTGATTTATTGTCTTGCCCTCCACCTGTCTAATATCTGAGGGTTCACTGGAATGGGTAGGCGTAGGCCTACTGGCTGTGTCTGGTGGAATTTCAGGGGATGGCTGTATGTCAACCTCAGTGTCAGATTCAACCTCTGCACCCCTGACTGTACCTCTGTTTGGCTACTGATACTCTGACATCAGGTGATAGAACCCCCGCACTTCCACTGTCAGGATCACCTGTGATAGTAAGCAACGAACACAGGAACAGTTAATACTTACGCTACTATAGTCCAATATATGCTAACAAAATAACAGTGGTGCCACTATTAGACAGTACAGCAATACACACAGTCCTGAAATCAACATCACACACTAAAATATTTCTATGAATTATTCATCAGTGCTGACATAAAATGTTTGTCTTACCAATTGCAGATGATAGTATGCTCCATATTCCAGAGGGTCCTGGAAGAAGTTAAGCAAAAGGTAAGGACAACATCATCGCAACAGTAACACAGGGGGTAATACTCTTTCCCCTTTATATGTCCATTAACTATACTTTCAACAAGAACTTGGATGACAAGTCCAACCTAAGCCAATGTGTAATCAATCAGAATGTGTTGTTAACTGTAGCAGTCTTCAACCCCCCAAAAAACATTTTCATGTGAAACAGAACTATCTTATTGATTTAAATTGTTTTACTATACAACAGTATTTAACAATTGAGATACAAAAGCCTATCTGGAAGCTCCTCCTGGGACATAGCTGCTGTCCCTGAATCAAGGACATGTTGTTCTGCACTTTGCTGGGAGCTGTCTGGATCCCTGACAGGAGACAGGAACTCTTCATTTGCTGTCAGTAGTGGCTCTGTAGAAGCACCTCCCCCCCGCTACCCATCTGATCATGGGTCAAAGCAGCTGCTCTCCTCTGTGCAGATGAGATCATGTCAGTGGCCCTATGGCACACCTGAACTGGTCATATGTCTTTGCTGTGGCCCCTACTGCATTAATGTCTGCAACTATCTGCTGACAAGTTTGCATTCTGCCTGACATATCTCCACATCCCCTCTCAGGCAGGAAGGCACCATTTCACCTAAAAGCTTCCACAATGACCTGATTCTCAGGTTCAGTGAAGGGTGGTTTTTGAGGCTTGAGATACTTAGATGCCATAGTCCTAGATGTACTAAAAAGCAACAAAAGGATAATACACATAAGTATCACATAACTACAAAATAGCTGTTTCCAGATAAAACAGAGAAGTTATCATTTCATTATTACCCACTGGGGAAACATAAAACAGTCTAGAGATCTGAAATATGAACAACATGCTGGATTGTGCCATAACAGAAATGCAGCTTTGGCTCCTCCACCACAAAAAGACAAATGACACATTTTGCTAAAAAAAATCTTTGACATGGTAGAAGTGCTATCAAATGAACTGTCCCTGAAATATGTCTACAGATTTAACACAGAACATTCCATGTTACGGTATTACCAATCATGTATACCTGTGAAATGCCCTGACAAACATGCCCATGCCATCAGTACAATTCTAACTAATGCATACAGATAAAATGTAGCCTTTGCTAATCTATATATATATATATATATATATATATATATATATATATATAAAAAACTATTAAATCAATTTTTCTTATTACATTCCAGCATATGCAGCATATAGCTGACAAAATGCAAGCATACATTTTCAAGTTCAATAATCTTCTGTGCAGATATATCCCAAAGTAATAGCCTCTTTTCTGTGTTCTTCACATAAACAAGTTTCCTCACCTTCAGTTTCCCTAGCTATGTGGTTGCCTTTTTATGTTGTAGATTCAGGGCTGTCAGCATGGTGAAGATGAAAATGAGGTGTGAACACATTTGAATTGCTGAACCCCAAATACTTGGCTCCATGTTTCAGATGTAAACATAGTGCAGGCACTCCCTCAGTGTCTGTTTTTTTATGGACTGCAACTGTGAATGATTACTGGTAGGGTGAAGGAAATCACAGCAGCTATGCAGACTGTCCTACATTCAGTGGGTGTATCAGGTTAGATGTAATTTTGTCAAGTTTGGAAATGTAAGTAAGCAGTGCACAATTCACATGTTCTGTTCATTAACATCCAACCTCCTCTTCATTTGTTGGCAACTGCATACTATATTATTGCCATTTAATATCCTCACACATTTTAAGGACAATGTTATAGAATAGCTTACAGACTTCATATCTCAGATCACTGGTCAGATACGAGAAAAATGAGCAACAAAACACAGAGAGGTAAGACAGAGCTGCATATTTGCAAGCAGTAATCATAACTGGTTGTGTAATCACTTAGTGCACTAATTAATTCAATTAGTAAATGTACAAATAATACTTATATGTTTCATATTACTGTAGAGGATGTTGCAGTTGGTTGTATGCAGAATGTTTTCAGTTTCTTGCTGCTAAAGTGTTTGTGTGGCAAAGAAGGATAAGGCACCCTTACTGTGTCCTAAAGGTTCATTGGAGTGAGAGTTCAAATCAAGATCTATGTAGAAATATTTCATGTGTACGAACATTTTGTAGTGTGTATATCATGGATTGCTTTTCTTCATTTCAACTACTTTTCCCTTTTTTTTCTTTTTTTGTGGAGGGCCAGTTTTGAGTGATGCGCGGCTTAGCACAAACACGGGAAATGGATTAAAAATGAATGTCAGGTTTGGCTGTGCTTTTCTCATTTGTGCAAAGTATGGCAGTGTGCAAACTGGACTAGTGGCCCACCAAGGAAGCAGACAGAACACCTGCAAATAGGGCATCTGTAAAAAGGCAAAGCTCAAAAACAATACATTGTTGCAATTTTTGTGTTTCGTTGTGCAACTGGACTTAGCAGCTTTTCATGGTGGTTAGCACAGTTCCTCAGCACCTGCAGCCATCGAACACATGCAGGCAGGATGCAGACATCCAATAACTGAAACTGGATACATTCAGTTAATTCTGTTGGGCACTGAGCAAACCCACCAAGCTGTGTTGCATGGCAATTAATGCAGAGACCTTAAGAATGCTTAGAAAATTAGAAAATGTCATGTACCTAGTCCTGTGGCAGCAGGTATAAGTGTAGAGTTGGAGTACAGATGGTCCTGAGTTCTAGTACAGGGTGTGTAACTTACTTTTGCTGTTGTGACAGTGAAGTTTATAGCAATGAACTGAAAAATAGACAAGTGTTATTTCAACATTCTTGTGGCAACAGGTGTAAGTATAGGACTGCCATACACATGGTCCTGGGTTTTAATACAGGATATTCCATACATTTTTACTGTTGTTCCACTTCCCACTATAGTCACTCTCACTTATACCACTTTAGACAGTGGAGCTGATATGAAGTATAAGTATGAGGGATGAGACGCCATTATTGTGTTTTCAGATGTATGACTGAGGGTATACTGTCTACTATATTTCTGTAAGTATAATTCTGCTATCTGGACTTACATGGGCTTCACAATTACATAAGACACATGCACAGCTGGATCTATATCCAATAACCTTGTCAGGTCACACACATACATGTGTAACAGCTCAAACTGTCACCTGTATTTATTTTTGATTCCAGACTATGTCTGAATAGTACTTCTTCTGTGGCAAAGATGGAAAACTAATGATGTGGAAGAAAATGTTTTGTCCCTTATGTATGTATTTAAATCCCACAGTGTAGAAAGCAAATTTCCAATGTGTATAAAGGCAAAAACAAATGTGTCAGGTCATTACATTTATGCCCCCAGTGCATGTCTGAAATCTTAACTTACCTAATAGTTACCTTCCAATTTTCAATATATTTTTCCAGGCTGAATCAGTAGACACCCCTCAGACTAAGGCCAAGTGTCAGATTAACCTTCCAGTTTCAATTATTTAATTCCTCCCTGCTTAGCACTGCTGCTCTCCATTTAACATCACGCAAACACATTTGACAATGTTGCTTGGGTCTGCGCAATACCAGTAAATGCAATAACTGGAATTGGTAGGAAAGCATCAGTTTCCATTGCTCTAGTTTGGCTGGTAGACATGGCTGGTGTTAGAGAGGAAGGTGCACATGTTAAGGCACAGAGGTGGGGTGTCCAGGAGTCCAGGATGTTTATTGGACTCCTGGTAAAGAACCACAGCCAAAGGCTTCTGCAGGGGGGCTATTCAGGCTCTTAGCACAAGTCTGAAGCATGGAATAGTTTAGCCCAAGCTGTATCCAGTGTCACAGGTATCCCAAGCACTGGCAGTGTAGGCATCATTTTAATGACAGACACAGGCAAAAAATGGACACTCTCAACCATTGGTTGAATGATTTTGAGACTGCAGACATCCCACAGTTGTGTAAGTATGACAAAAGAGAGTACTTGTTAGACTTAGAAAGTTAAATATAGGCAAGACTGGTAAGCACAATGCTCTTTGTTCTTCTCTGTTCTTTCCCCAGCTGCCACCAAACATGAGATCAATAGGCAGGCATCATGTTTCTTGATTGGCGAGACTGATGGAAGCAAGTGGTATGTATGCAGCAGAAGGTCTGCTCTTCAGTTGCTCTTCACTTTTTCCCTTAGATCTTGCTTGTTCTCATCTCTCTTGCACTTTAAATAAGCCTATTCATCTAGCACTTCAACAAACATCTGTAGCAATTATTACAGCACACACAAGTGCTATCAGTACTAAAAGTCCTATAAGGAAACAGCTCCAGTACTAAAAGTCCTACAAGGAAACAACTCTAGCACTTAGTAATGATGACCATCCCTCCTGGCATATCTAAAGGTCAGTTCCCTGGGCTTTCACCTATCTACCTGGTGAACCTGGGCATTCTGAGGCAGTGTAGCAACTGCCTCATGTACACAGACAATCCTCTCCTCTTACTTTCCAACACTCAGACATGTGACAGATGCACTTATATCTCTAAATTGGAAGCCACTCACTCTCCAAACATGACCGGAATAGCTGGTCAAGAGGGGAAGGTCATCACAGGCTCTACACCACAAGGAACACACAGCCCTCTGGAACACCCACCATCACAACTCTCACATAAAAACACAAACCACACACCCACCATCATGGAGGATCTCATTAGAAATCTACCCAAATGCAGAGACCTCCAAGGAAACTCACTCGACCACCCCAACACAGCACAAACCACAAGACACATAGCTCAGCAATACAATGTGCCCCTCAACCTAAGCCTGTAAGGCAAAGCAGCTTGCCTAATACACTAGTCGTAGCTGACTCAGTTGTGAGGCACACAGACGTCCCACTCACCAGGTTGAATAAGGAAAAGGTAACAGTCAGCTGTCTATCAGATGCCAGAATCCGACACATAACACATGCACTCAGGTCACTCCACAACAAGTACAAGTATGACTCTGTCATTGTCCATGTGGGTGCGATTGACCTGAGATGTACCTCTCTGGACTACATGAAAAAAGACATGATGGAGCTCTCAGATCATGTGGCCCAGGCAGGTATGACCCTAGCCCTGAGCAGCATCCTACTGTCGCCCGAAATGATGCAGCAGTACAAGCAAAAATGACTGACTTTAACAATTGGCTAAGTTTCTGGTGTCATTCTAAGGGGATCCAGTATCTGTCTGCCTAGGATGACATGATTGACAGACCTCGATGCTTTGCCAGAGATGGTCTGCATCTGTCACCTCTGGGTTTCTGGGTACTGGCTAAAGCTCTTGCTACCCCTATAGTGCCTTTTTTAGGCAATGTTCCAAAGACCAAACTACCACCATAACAACTATAAATAAATACAATCTAAAGGTCATGTGCTCAATGCTAGAAGTCTAAATCTAAAAATGCACTCACTCGAAGCACTCCTCAAAATGGAGAACATCAACATCTGTGCTGTAATGGAGACCTGGTTTAAAGCAGCAGAAAGCACACCTGCACTATCAGGCTACAACTCATTCCACACCTTTCAGCCCCAGAACAAGGACCGAAGCTCCAAGGGTGGTGGTGTCTCCATATTAATAAAGGATACGCACACCTCCAGACTGGGAACCCCAGCATAACATATCTGAGAGATACTTCAGGTACAACTAACATTGGGTAAGATGCCAATTCAGCCTGCTATAAGGTCCACAACCATGTCCCAGGACTCTCACTCTGAGTTCCTAAGCACCCTGGAATCTATTAGGGTCCAACCAAACACTCTCATACTGGGTGACTTCAACTTCCCCTCCATCAGCTGAATAAACTACTCATGCACCAATGCTCTGGCCCAATACTTCCTGGAATTCATCAATTTCAGTGCCCTGGACGAGCTCATTCTTACCCCCACTAGAGGAAACAACATCCTTGACCTGGTTATTACTAACATGGGCAACTATTGCTCTACATCAATAGTCAACTCATTCCTAGTTAGATCCCACCACAAACTAATCATCATGGAAATTCTCATCTCGCCCCACACCCCCCACAAAAGTAACCACCATGAAAAACTTCTCCAAAGCTGACTTTGAACTCCTAAACACAGAGGTGGCTAACTTCATTGCACCCATGCGAATGGAAAATATTTGCATGAATGCCGAATCATACACCAATGCACTGTATGAACATGTATATAAAAGCATGGAACTAGCCATACCCACCAGAACCAAGATGCTCTCCTCCAAAAGAAGGAAGCCGATCTGGTGGCCCCCTGTCATTAGTAGGCTCTACAACAGAAGGAAGAAACGGTTGCAGAAAAGGGTGAAGTCTCAAGAATGGAAACATTTCCGTATTAGCCTCAACAAAAAGTTGAGATCCCCTCATAAAATCCACTAAAGCCAGCTATGAAGGTTAAATTGTGGCAGACACAAAAAATAACCTCAAATCCTTCTATAGTTATAGTAAAAATATCCACAGCAATACCTAGATCTGCTCTGAATTACTTACACAATGGTACCTCCTATACTGAGCCAATAGATATTGCCAACATACTGGCTGACAGATTCAGTGCCAACTTTATCCCCCCCCAAAGGACCATTCACAATACCAAAATAATGCCAGGCACCCAGTATCACTGCAGTACAGGTTAAAGCTGCATTGTCCAAGGCCAAGAATATAGCTTCCATGGGACCCGACAATATCCCTGGCTGTGTTCTACATGAACTACAAAGTGAACTGGTACTGCATCTGTGTGCCTTGTTCACTCACAGCCTTACCTCAGGCTTTGTCCCTGCTGAATAGCACACTGCTACAGTCATCTGTCTCCATAAGGGGGGAGCAACTACAGTCCCTGGGAATTATCGTCTCATTAGCCTGATGAGCCTGATATGTAAGGCTATGGAGCGCATCATCATGGACCTAATTAACAAAGACATAGGGAATATCCAAACTCTATATCTCATGCAATTTGGTTTTACAAAAGGTAGATCATGCCTACTCAACCTGGTTGACTTAGTTGAGGCAGTCACCAGAGCAGTGGATGAGGGTAAGGCAGTTCATACAGCCTACCTTGATCTGGCCAAAGCCTTTGATAACATTCTTCACTCTGGAATTATTAATAAACTCAAAGAATTAGGCATCAACCCCTATATCATTAGGTGGGTTGCAAACTGGCTCACAGATAGAACCCACAGTGTGAAAGTAGCAGACTTCAAATCAGACCGCAGACCAGTCACAAGTGGAGTCCCACAGGGATCGTTCCCAGGTCCTTTCCTGTTTGGCATCTACTTCTCAGAAGTCCAGGCCAACATGGAGGGCCTCTGGCTGACCACGTTCACAGATGACTGCAAGCTGGGAGCCATTATTAACTCCCCAAGTGATACAGACATCCTACATAAAGGCCTCACTGAGACTAATGACTGGTGTCGAAACCATGGCCTTAAGCTTAATGCCAAAAAATGTGTCGTCATTCTCTTTGGAAAAAACCCATTTCCCACTAATTACCACATAGATGGGAGCCCACTGATCACTGAAGGTGTTATAAGAGACCTGGGGACACAGGTTGACAGCAACCTCTCCTTCGACCACCACATTGCCACTGTTGTCAGAAATTTCTTCTATGTGGCACATCTCATTACCAAGGGTTTTTCATCCAGGAAGAAAGAGATCATCATCCCTCTCTACTCCTCCCTCGTTAGACCAGTCATTGAGTACAATACCCTATTGGGCATATACCTCACTAGACACCTGCAACAGCTAATGAGGCCACAGAATTACCTCACAAAGAGGATCCTAGGCCTTAAACACTCATCCTATATGGACAGACAGTTAGAGGCAATCTCCACTTGACTTACAAAGCCATGTCTGACCCAGCTCTGTTAGAAATGCTACATCTAAAGAAATCCCAATCCCTACGCATCACACCCTCCAGAGACCTCAACCTCATTACCACTATCAACAGAACATGCTGGAGGGACAGGTTTATAACCCATAGACTGCCCATGCTCTGGAATAGACTCCCATACACATCAAGCAGAGCACCTTACTGGCCCTCTTCAAGAGAAATCTTGACAAGTTGATGGGAAATAGAAAATACACCCTGGGGATCACTCCAGTGCCCTTCTTAATAGAAGCACTGGTAACTAACGTCGGGCAGCACAATGCCAGGGATCTCTAAGGGCTAGGCTTGTAGATGCTCCAAGGCCATTAGCCTAGTACACACCTATGAACCTATGAAGAGAAGTGTTATTGTAGTTTTAAAAGTTAATGATAGCTTTTTTGATCTTTTATAGTGTTGTATCAAATTGAGCATGCATATCCCAACTGCAAAAGCAAGTATGCATGCATAAGTCTGTAGCACAATCCAACTGTAGGAGTCAAACATCAGACTGTAGTCAGAGGTTGTGGGTTCAAATACCACAATTCACAACTATACAATGCTTTTATTTCTTCAATAATATTTACATTAAATTATAAACTCTATATCAGTGGCACAAATGCCCTGCTGTAAACTGTAATCTATATAACTGGAACACACATATGTGCAATGTATGCACATTTCAAGGATTACTTTTGGTAATCTGTAGTATACTGTGTATCTGTTAGGATGTATACTTAAATGTAACACTTCAAACAAAAGAGTTGTATAATTGTATTAATGAACTGTATGTCACATATGATGGTACTTTTTATCTCTTTTTTCCTCACACCCCAACCCTTATCACTCTTTTTTATTTTCTATTATATGTCGTCAAAATGTCTACATGTCATCCATGTGTAACACATCACTAAATGCTACACAGCACAGTGAAGTAGGCCAACTGCAGTGGATCAGCCTGCCACCCCTCCACTGGCTCCAGCACCACTTCCCAGCACATATGAGAGTCAACCTAGCAGCACTGCCTCTGCTGCCCTGCACTACCTGCACCCTCAGGTAGTACTGCCCTGAAAGTGCAGTGGTACCCTCCCGGAGCAGTGGTGGAGGTGGTGATTTCATCACTTGCCAGGGTTGATGTGTAGAGTTGTGCACCGCACCATTGGTATATGCCTACACTGGATGGAGAGGCTGCACTCCCTCGTGGTCTATAGAAGGAGGAGGTGTCAAGCACTCCAGTTGCTAGTGGAGTTAGGGGGACAATGATGACAGTCCAGTGGGTGATGCCTCGATTCTCACTGTCTCCAAGCTTGATGGGTATGAGCCTGTGCTGTCACCTCCCTCACCCCAATCATGGTGTTCAACAACCTTTTGTGTCCCTCACTGTCACTGTCTCTTGTCTTGTTTGTCTTGTTTGTTTGCATTTGCTTCCTCACCTACCTAACTAGCTATGAACCTACGCAGGCTTCCAAACATCTTCTCTCAAACATGCCCTGCTGCTGTCATCTACTATAGGTTAATCTGCAGTCTTGTAAAAGTCAGACTGGTGCCATGGCGCTTGTGTAAAGTACTGAGTTCTGTAGTCTGTGTACTTAGATAGGTAGGGGTTCTGTTCTCACTGCAGTCAATGGTGTGTGTGTGTGTGTGTGTGTGTGTGTGTGTGTGTGTGTGTGTGTGTGTGTGTGTGTGTGTGTGTGTGTGTGTGTGTGTCTAATCAGAACATCAGAAGTGTGTATCCTACATTTACCACTCTAATCCCATGGATTGACAGTATTTGGATACTTGCACATGCCTACACATCCATTTCATGCAGGCCTCCCAACATCTTCTCTCCAACATGTCCTGCTGATGTCATCCACTATAAGTTGACCTGCAGTCTTGTAAAAGTCAGACTGGTGCCATGGCACATGCATAAGGTACTGAGTTCTGTAGTCTGTGTACTCAGAAAGGTAGGGGTTCTGTTCTCACTGCAGTCAAGTGTGTGTGTGTGTGTGTGTGTGTGTGTGTGTGTGTGTGTGTGTGTGTGTGTGTGTGTGTGTGTGTGTGTGTATGTGTGTGTCTAGCCAGAAGAGCAGAAATGTGTATCCTACAGTTACTGCTCCAATCCCACGGATTGACAGTGTTTTGATACTTGCACATGCCTACACATCCATTTCATGCAGGCCAGCTAACATCTTCTCTCCAACATGTCCTGCTGATGTCATCAACTATACGTTGACCTGCAGTCTTGTAAAAGTCAGACTGGTGCTGTGGCACTTACATAAAGCACTGAGTTCTATAGTCTATGTACTTAGATAGATAGGTGTTCTATTTTCACTGCAGTCAGCTGGTGTGTGTGTGTGTGTGTGTGTGTGTGTGTGTGTGTGTGTGTGTGTGTGTGTGTGTGTGTGTGTGTGTGTGTGTGTGTGTGTGTGTGTGTGTGTGTGAATAAAATGCCCAAGTCAGACTTGAGCTGTGGCACTTGCCTGTGTGTGTGTGTGTGTGTGTGTGTGTGTGTGTGTGTGTGGGTGCATGCACGGTCACTTGCTTGATATTACAGCAAGCCTTTTACATCAGCATGTGGGACACTGTTATTGCCATATTCTCCTCACCAGACACGGCTGATGTCATCAGCTATATGATTTGTGGATGTGCACTATTCCCACTAGGGTGGGGTCAGAGACTGTCGTGGAGGCCAGGCAGAAGTCACCTCATCCTATATGATACAGATTACACTGACATGGATGTCAGTCTATCCACATACATCATGGCATTGTTTGTAGGCACTGTTTTCTTGGTGAATAACCTGTGTGGTCTCTCCAGCTGCTGCATGTGTCTGGTAAGTACATGTAGAAGAGAGCATTATACTCTATATTAGTGTTCTAATGAGTTTCGAGTACAGTGCTGTAATATAATCCTGAGATCGGAATATGATGGTTTGACATGATGTATACAACACAGGCTTTCAATACCAGTGTGGAGACTTGGTGGTCGAAGTCCAGATTACTATGCTTGCATCACTGGGTTTCAGAATAGCAGGACTGTTGTCAATGCTGTATTTAGCAGGGGATTTAATTTTGCAGAAGAACAAAATAAAGACTCATTTTTTCATTTACTTGTAGAACATGTTGCTTTGTCACCAATCATATGTCTGCATTAGACCCCCCTGTAATATATCATCATAGGTGGATTCAATAATTGTACCTAGTATGCAAAAATCAGCAAACACAGTAAGTCAAAGGCCATATACTTTAGCCTGAACAGTCGAGAAAAAGATTCCAAACAGTAAAGGGCCAAACACAGATCCCTGGGGTACACCAGTTATGACAGCTCAACTGTTACAGGTTGATTCACCAACTTTCACAATATGTGTTCTGTCAATGAGCCAATTAGTTGCCCATTTAGTGACATGAGGTTTAATATCCAGCTGGGAGAGTTTCTCAATGATCCCTGTAAGGAGGATTGTGTTCAAACCCTAGGCCAGTTGAGGATAGCCAGTATACACTGTCTTACCTTCATTCAGGTCTATCATACAGATTCAATGGGATGTGACAACATCACAGATCGCCTATCACGTGACTCATCGCATACACCTTCCTGACATGGTTGAATACACACTTCAACACACCCTCCACACTCTATGTTCCTTTAAAAGGGTGTTTTCAACCTCCACCCATGTGAGTTGGTGGGAGGGGAGCAGTACCCAATGCATGCATGTATAGACACATTCTGACTCTCCTCATCTGTGAGGTAGACCACCATGTCATCATGGACCTTGTCTAAATGAACACTAGTGATATCCCGGCTGTGTGCAACAGACCTGTGTGAGTTGTTAATGCTACATCATGTCTGTTACATCTGTTAGATGTCCTCAAAGAGGTCATTGAGGGCATGCATGACGACAACACTATCAGCCTTTTGAACCTGACAAGACCAAGGCATTTGACACAAATCCACACTGAGGTATTCACTCAGCACTGTCAGATCTGGTCATATACACCTATAACACCGAGTGGGTAGACCAGTGTATCACATATATGGCATCTAAATATATTGACATGTGTGAAGTGACCTACATCTCAGGTCCAGTGATCAGGTCCGTACATCAGGGCTGTCTGCTAGGCCCTTTCCTGTCCATTATTTAACTGATGGACATCACAGATGACATACACATCCTGTGTCCAAACAGCTGTCTGAAGGACTACAGATTGTGGGTAGTCATTGACTCCAGCTGTGATATTATAATAATACAGACAGTGTCAACACACATCAAAGATTTCTGCCACAGCCATAAAAACACCTGGAATGACAAGAAAACATGGGGGGATTTGTTACGTCAGGAAAAAAACACACCCAAATATAATGTAAACATCACACCCTATAATCAGACCAATAGGTATGTGACCTGTGTCTTGGGGTAGATGGTAAGTGGAACATCCACCAGCATGTGGTCACAGTGCTGACTACTCCCTTGTGTATAACACAACTACTGAGTATGTGAAGTACATCCACATCAGAGGCCATAATACCTCCATAGTTCACAGCTTTTATCACACCAATAAGAGAGTACAGTGATGTGTAACTAAAGTGTACAACCTTTGTCGCAGTGAGCTGTCATACATCTTATTGGCCATACCCAGGTATTCCTTTTGTGGCATAAACATTATTGTATGATGATGTGGACCCCCCCCCCATCAAGCTGTTCCACCAGATGTATGTGTGCTATCTGTTCTGGTGATGCACAGAGTACATACATAGCTGTTTGACAACATTAATGGCATGGGTAACATATATGACAGTGTGGATTGTGCTCTATATATATATATATATATATATATATATATATATATAGGGATCTAGGACGTTTGCTCGAGTGAGCAATTGACCGAAACCCAAATGGCCGGACATACTTATGCGAAAGTGCTTTTCACCGAAGAAGTACTTTCGCGTAAGTATACCTGTTGCCAGGGCTGTACTATGGTGCGGGCAAGGGAAATTTCCCTTTTTCCCATTGTACTGCGGGCTTGGAGAGAGAATATTAAAGTGGGGGGGAGTGAAACCCCCCTGCTAAACTGCTAAAATGTAAATGTAGTGTTTTATTTATTTTTTTTGTAACATGCTTTAACAAAAGTGCTTTTTCGATAAAAGCGCTTTCGTTAAAGTGTGTTCGGTTATTATGGATTCGGATGTTTGCTCACTCGAGCAAACGTCCTACATCTATATATATATATATATATATATATATATGCCCTACACGCCAGTTAACTAGCCTGTAGTGACCATAATGTTGCAAACAGGCAGTGTCCCTCCTAACACCTCCAGCAAATGTTATAGTGCCAGGATAGTGTGCGTGATTACCCTCATAGAGTGTAGACATGTCATAATAATTGTACAAGTGTGTTTGTGCAGAATCATCTCTGATCACTCTAAATCATATGTGTTATTACAGAGACATGAGATTACTGAAGGTATTATTCTGATATTGTCCATGATTGTGCTTGCTTCTTTTAATGTTGTCCATGAGCCTTTACCTGTGTCCCACTTGCTGGAGACCTCTGCTGAGATTGCTCATATTCAGGCGAATCAGTTTGCACAGCTTCACAATATGTACCCTTCCAAAGTTGTATAAAACATCCCTGATAGATGTCCTTTGTATTGTTCAAGTTGGGATGCTTATCTCTCACACAGACATCTTCTCCATTGTTATGTCACCTTGTGTGACAGTCACATTGTACACATTTTCACTGTGCAGTCCCTACTGTACCATATTGATATGTGATTGGTGTTGCTGCTGCAACCGTGTTCTATTGACATACCCTCATCTGCTGTACATTGGTTGTTTCACCTGTCCTCTTTCCCTGTGTTTATTCCTACAATTCATCTGTGTGTCCCTGTTCAATACACACACTTCCCCTGAGTGTTTATTTTACATGGCGGTTTATGTACCCTTACAGATCATTTACACAACTTCAGTACAGAATACTAGGAATGGGATTTCACAATAATCTGCACTGTAGATACACTGTACTGTACTGTATTTGGACCATATACTTAACAGTCATACCTTTTAATTGTCCAGAGTTTCACAGAATGTCCAGATTTTTGCCTTATATGTCTTCTGGTGTGTTCCTTATCAAATTTGTGATTTTCTGCCATAGCACTGGGATGATCTCAGGAGTGATGTGACTCAATAATTACATACATTTGAGTTACAGACTTCAAATCCTTCAGAAAATGTATCTTAACACAAACTCCTTGTTATTCTAACACGTTCTAAAGAGCAAATATGTCAAATATGTCCCTATTTCTGGTGCATTGTCCCCCCATTATGTTGGTCTTTGTCCAGATGTCTTGCACTAAGAGATTGAGAGATATCTGTTATGCCATGGTGATCATTGTGGCATTCTACTCAAAACAGTGGACCTTCAGTGCTATGACTTTAACAGGATTGCTATCCATGTTTACTTACATGGTTTCCTAGCCTGCAACCCTGTTGCCAGCCATGAAACTTTGCTTATTTAAGTTTAAATGCGGTGTGTGGCATGAATATGCAATGAGCGTTGTAGCTCACTGTGCATCACCGTGCACACATGTAAACTCCATGTAGGCTTTACACGTGGCCTACACGGAGTTTACTGAATCCCAGGAAAAGTCTAAACCAACTGTATTTGAAGTAATGAATATGATAAAAAGAGATAAAATAACTGGAAGAGGGATCTTTAGAAAAGGGAGGTTGCAAATTACATATAAATAAATAAATAGAAATGTGGTAACAATACAGGCAAAATAATGTTCAAGAGGAGGATGAGTGAGGTTTAAGGGAAGGCGGGAATTCAGCAATTTGTGTAATGCTGGACTAAAGATAATTCAAAGAAAGAAAGCATATGTGATGTATAATGTATGTAAACCGAAAATTTTAATATGGTTTGTTTTCTTTTCTGTTAATGTACATTATTGCCTATGTCTTCAGTGATAATTTAATAAAGTTGTTTAAAAAATTTGATAGGAATGATAGCTTAGCATAGTAAAAATAAATAAATAAATACATACATACCTACATAGATACATATACATATATACATGGGAGTTTACTAAACAGCAGGTCTGCCCCAAATAACAAATTGATTTCATAGATCATGGACTGAACCCTTATTAACCCCTTTAAGTAAAGTTATGGAAAAATGAAATAGCTAGAACTATATTCTTGCATTTCATGTTCCCCTGACTGGGCTCAGCATAATAGAATGTAGCATGTTAATAGCAACATCCACATTTTATAAAACTGAAATCTGGAGTACTGAGAGGAGCTGTTCATTTATTTACTGAGAGGAGCTGTTCATTTATTATGCCCATGACATGCTGTGGAGACTACAGACAGTGCTATGCGCAATCATATCAGCCCATCCAAAGTTATGGTGGAGGACTAAGCAACTCTGGCTGCCTCTCCCTCCCTCAGGCAGGGGCTGTAGGTTAGTTTTCTCTTTGACTATAGATGAAGTAGAGGTCAGGAGCTCTCTCTAGCAGAAAAACAAAATTGAAAGGGATCTTCTCCGGTGGGTGTCTGTGCAAATGGTAGTAGGCAGACATGGCCAACATCGATTTCCTTGCATACTAGTTGGGGAAAGGGTTTATCACCACACTAAAAAGGAAATTATGACACCACAACATACTTAGATGCCCCTATCTCCTTTTCTCATTGTTGTGGTGACTGAGGAGGGGCACAGCGGCAGAGTTTATGGTGGACAGTGGGAAGGGACAGGCAACAAAAAAAATATGAAAAAAAAGGCTGAACAGGATGAACTATAACCATCAATCTGTCTGCCACTCCTGGAGGAGTACAACATGTACCATTTACAAAGGAGCGTTTATTGCATATTTACCTTGGTCCACACTGCAAGGGGGGCTTCTTATCAAATCATGGCCAATAAAGTTGAACTGGAATTAAAGAAATAATTAATGATGCAAACAATCAATGTTCAGAAATGTTTGCACTCTAGTTGTGCTCATTATACTTCTCTACTGTTTTGCGCATCTCATTTTATTATGTATATGCCTAACATTACTTGTTGACAATGTGATCTTTGTACACATGGACTGTCATGTAGAGCTTTTTTTCTAGGTACTCTTTATAAAAGCAGTCTGTCCAGTAGGCCTAAACCAGTTAACAAAATGTAAATGAATACATTTTCTTTGCTTAGCTTGCTGTTCATTGTGGTTCCTCCAAGTTAGTTATGGCTTGACTGTTTCAGCCACCTCTTCAAAACTCACAGACTGTGAGGTCAAGCCAGTATAAATTAAGGAAATGCTAAAAATCATGTGGAATGAAGAAAGCCTAAAAGCTGACCTAGTGTAAATAACACTCCTACAAACACCATAATGGACTTTAAATATTTTAACAAGTACACTTGACAAAGTCATTGTGGATTATTTGCTTGATGAAGTCAGTAGATTACCAGAGGATAGTTATTTATTTGTTAGCCAAGTAAGTAGGCTGCTCTAAAGTAAACCTTCAGAAATGATATGGGCCAAACACAAAAACAGCATATGAAAAGGGAGACATATTAACTGTCATAATGACACTGCTATATGCAAGCATAGTTTTAGTCACATAGTCAAGTAAGACACTATTTTATATCAGTTTTATTCTGACTAGGGATCCAGTAATAACCGAAACTAAACAAACTAAAACTTAATTAGGACTGCATAAAATCTATTTCACAGGAAATAGAGATATATCAATAACCACAACATCGTCAAATGTATATAGAATAACAACCAGGTCAGTAAACACATTAAAGTATTGGTAATAATAAAGCAGCATAAGTAGTGTTAGGATATATATAAAATTGACAGAAATAAGAAGGTATCAGCAAGAAAACAACCAAACAAAATATATCAGTAAAATAAGGGACATAGGTTGCCCCTTCTTACCTTTACAAGAAATGAACAATTGAGACAATTGAGACAAAGATCTGAAAAATTTAGTTCTGCTAAGATAGTGCATTAGGCATTTGGGGGTTGTCTTCTGCAAGTCTGTGCTGCTGTACATCAGAAATAAATCAGTGCCAGGTTAGGAGATATTTTTCAGAATATCACTCCCCAGTGAGCAGCTGATCCAATAAAAATGAGAAATCAAGTATAGTTATGTAAATAAACTTACTATAACAGCAGATGTTCAAATTATCACTGCTGCAGTAGTCCTAGCTATATGGATTATATCCTGCATATGATATACAGCTGGCCAGCTTCAAAGGCTTCAGGGCATATTCCATGCCCCCAAACCTACAAAGAAATGTTTGGGAGCAAAGCCTTTCACAGCTTTCATGCAAACAGAGAGAGGGAGGCCGAGCACTGAAATGACAGTGCTAGGAACAACAAAAAATAAATGTTCTCACCCTGGAATAAACAACACACTAAAAACAAGGGTAGATGGAGGGGGAGGGAGCAGCTACTGCAGCAGTGATCACTAGCTCACTACATTTGGAAGGTAGAAGGAGAAGGGTGCAGAAGACCCCAGAGAATGGTCTTAGCAAAGCATGATCTGGATCTAGAGAAGGAATCAAGCTTGCAATGCCTTGTAACCATATCTACAGAGGACCAAGTTACTGGTTCTAGAATACTAGAATTCACCCCTTTACAAAAAGCCATAGGTGAACAAAGGCCCTGGTAGACAGGGCCTTGACCCCACCTGCAAAAGTTTTATTGTGTTAGACAACCATTTGGAAATAGTCTATTTTGACACAGGTTGTCCTTTCTTCTCACCTTTACAAGAAATGAACAATTGAGCCAAAGATCTGAAAGATTTAGTTCTGTCATGATAATAGTCTGTGGACATCCAAGGTATGGAGTATCCTTTCTCCCTCTTTTTTGGGTTTAGGAAAGAAAATGGGGAGATAGATAGTTTGGCTTAAAATAAACAAATACATGTTATTCATAAAATAAAGATTAGTTCAAAATGGAAAACTGGTGAAAAACGACAGAGATGACTCACCATAAGAGCGTGTAACTCAGGTACCCTTCTTGCAGAGGTTAGAGCAATTAGTAAAACTGTTCTCCATGTTAAAAACCTCAAGTCAGACAGATTAGCTAGTTCAAATGGAGCAAGTGTTAGCTTCTCTAATACAAAATTTAAGATCCCAAGGAGGGGACACCAGTTTTTTGGTGGCCACTTATACAAAACCCCTTTCAAAAACATTTTGATATGGGAATGAATTGAAAGAGGAGGATCCATGGACAGACATGCTGAAATGGAGATAAATGTACCTTGACAGAGGAGTAAGAAAGGTCATAGGGTAGTAACTCACATAAATATTGTAAAACCAGAGAACAACTGGCCCTGAATGGGTGGTGGTTATAGTGTTGGAACCAACTAAAAAAACTTTTTTCCATCTGCCAATATATGATTTTCTAGAAGTAGGCTTTCTTGCCTGTATTAGTATCTGCTGCACATCCTTGGTAAATAGGTACCTAAAGGGAATTAAAACCATATCATCCAGGCAGTCAGTTGAAGTTGATTGGAGTTGGGGTGCATCAAACACCCCTGATCTTGTGTTAGTAGATCCACTATGTGAGGAAGCTTGTGGTGATTGCTCCTGGCCATTTCCAAAAGAAGGAAGAACCACTGTTGCCTGGGCCATAAGGAAGTCATCATAATGATCCTGGGGAATTTCTTCTGAATCTTTAGAAGTTCCCTGGATATCAGTGGAAAGGGTAAAAAGCATACAGGAACATTCCTATCCAAGGAAAAGAAAAGTCATCTCTCTTCCAAGTCTTCTTGCATGTAGTCCCGGAGCAGAATCTCGACAGCTGATTGTTCAGAGAGAAGGCAAGTAGGAATTCCTCACAGATTGATCAAATATGGAAGACCTCTTGATCTAGTTTCCATTCATGAGTATTGCCCTCATTCTGGTCAGCTTGTCTGGCACACAATTTTGCTTTGATGGAATGTAGGATCCTTGTAGAGTGAGATTGTGCTGAGAAGCTATATCTCAAGCTAATATGGCTAGTCTGCAAAGGGGATACAACTTGGTTCCACCTTGCTGGTTGATGTACCACGTGACTGTGGTATCGTCTGTAACAACTTCAGGAACCAAAAATGATTCAGAGAGTTGAGTTCCTTGATTAAGGCAAGCATCTCTTTTTATATTTATGTGCTTGCATCTGTCCTTGGTGTCCCATACAACTTTCAGCTTTATCCATCCTGAAACAGCTTCCCAAGCAAAGTCTGAAGTGTCTGTGGTAACTGACTGCTTTGCGACAGTTAGTGAGAAGGAGAGACCCGGATTTGGCAATATTTCTGTCTCCACCCATACCTCTCAACCTCTTAGAGCAAAAAATATGGGCAAAGCCATGAATAATAAGGGGACAAAGGCCCAAAAATAGAGACCATTTTTAAATATTGCTTTTACAAATGAATAAAGTTGATGGAATAACAGGTTTTGCCTTAGCATGAATTTAATGAATAGTATGAAGTCTGAAACTCAAATGTATGTCATTATATTCTGACTTTAATCCTCAAAGTTTTGGCAGTGATTTGCCAGAAAAACATAATTTTATGAGGAACAGACCAAAAATATGAGGCAAAAATTTGGACATTCTGTGAAAATCTGGACAGTTGAGAGGTTTGTCTCCACCAAGTGACTTCTCTTCTGACAAACCCCAGCACTGGGATTTGAAAAGACAAAGGATGTTGGGCTGGGACCAAAAAGACTTCAGATGCCATTTTATCTTTTTCATGTGGAGTCTTTCCAGGGGTAGCATGAGAATCATAGATGCTATGAGACCCAAAATTCTGAAATATTCCCTTGCAGTGATAGAAGTCTGAGTGGAAAACCTTAGAAATAGATCCAGATGAAGGTCTATTTTTTTTTCCTGTGGAAGAAAAGCTCTTTGAACTGAGGTGTCCAGCTCATACCCCAGGAACACAATCCTGTGTGAAGGCATCAAAAAGGACTTTTTTTTAACGTTCTCTTGGAACTCCAGCTTGTGCAAGAAATCTCTCACTCACGTGAGAGATGCCTGACACTTTGAAAAAGACTCTGCAAAGATAAGAAAGTTGTCTAAACATAGAAAAATGTGGATACACTGTAGCCTGCAATGACCTATAACTGGAGCTAAACACTTTTTGAACACTCTTGGTGCAGTGGATAGTCCAAAGGGTAAGGCAACAAACTGATAATATGATCCAGACAGACAAAAACCTTAAAAAATGCCTGAGGTCTGGATGAACAGAAATATAATGATAAGCATTTTTTTAAATCTACTGTTACTTACTAGGAAACGAATGAGGAAGAAGAGGAAGCAGATTGTGCAGTGACATAATTTTGAACTTGGGAACTAATACCAACAGGTTTAGGAAAGAAGGATCCACAAATGGTCTCCAAGTATACCCCTTCTTTGGCACTAAAAACATCCTTGAATGAAAACCTTATCCCACCTGGGAACTGGTCCTATCACACTCTGAGAGACAGATCATTTGAAGAAGGACAGGTGAAAATAAGAGTCTGGTCTGATGGATGAGGAATTACCTTCTGGATAGAAGGCATTTACTCCCACTGCCATCTGTAACCCTGATGAATCATCTTCAGAACCCTTTTGTTTGAAACTATATGTTGATAAGGAGAAAAGTGGAGAAAAAAAGTGGAAATAGGAGATTCAGACTTTCTGGAAGGGAAGGGGGGCTGCCAAGGTGGGAGGTTGGACAACTTCTCCTAAATAGTCATTCTAACTTGTTGGATTGTCTTGATATTAGGAGTTTCCCTGAATTCCTTTTGGAACCCCATTGCCATTTCTTCTGGCATTTTTTTGAGATTGTTTATATTGTTTTTTGCCAAAATTGGATGAGGGGTTAGGGAATGCATTAGAAAATCTGGAAAAGGAGGGATGAAAAATCTTAGACATTCTCTGTACCAGCTTGCTCCTTTCATGACACCTGTTAATCACCTCTGCAGCAGAGGAACCAAAAACTAAATTTCTATCCAAAGGAAAATTCATAATCTTGTTTTTTTACATCATCTGGGAGGTTCTGAGAATGCAGCCAGTAAACCTCCTCAAAACAGTACCAGTGGCCATAGCCCTGGAAAAAGTATCAACTGAACCATACACATAATGTAAATGATGAGCAATAATTTGTAAAACTGAAGAAATTAAAATTATTTAAAGCAGATTTATCCCTCACAAGAAGAAACTGCAGATAAAACATTCTTATACTTTCACAATTAGTCAGAATAAAATATGAGCCCGACAATTAAAAATTCTGAAAATCAAAGTTGAAGAAACATACACTTTTTTCCCATACTTATCAACAATCTTCCCATCCTTATCAAGAAAGTGTTGGAATGGAATTAACTAAATGTTTAGCAGCAGTGGGATCAACTAAAGCTATAGCTGCTGGGACATGTTTGGCAAGAATGTACCAACGCTTAAAAGATTGAGGAACTTTATAACCTGCCTTTTTAGGGGCAGCTGGCTGACTATCAGGAAAATTGCAGATGGTGACATGCACATCCTCCAAAGCTCAAAAGAATGGATGAATGGGTGAAGGGTCTGGAAACTCCTTCTTTAACAGCTCATAGTATTTTCTGAGGGGCTGAGAAACACAGTGGCAACTGGTGACTTCAAAGCAAGGGGGGTCTGCAGGAAGCAAATGAATGGGTGGATCAAATACAGTAGGGCAGGGCTATATTACAGCAGGTCAATAACAGTTACTGATGGTCAAACAGATGTGGTGATTCATCTTCATCCACAGACTGCTTCAGTATAAACCCACTCATTATAACCATTCTAGTGACTATATACACCTTAGATATCTACCTGCAATCAACACTCAGTGGGTCCCCCTGTTACCCACAAGACTCTCCTTCATTTCTCCAGTGTGCAGTGTTACCCATAAGTCCCCCCTGCATTTCTCCACTGCCCTCTCCTACTTTCCTCTCATCATGAAGCTGCACCATCCATACAGATTACGTCTTTCTTGCTTTTACATTCTTCATCTTAGTTTTTAACTGCCCCCCCCCCCCACACACACACATAAACACACATGCTTTTACCACTCTGTAACTGGCCAAGACTCCATTGTAATTTCAAATCTGGAAGAAATAACTGAATTAAGATGGAGTCTGCTAGGACCCTAGAAGTATTAGAGTTGTGGATGCACTGAGATGCATCTTAGATTCTTTTTTTTTTTTTGTAACTAATTTTTGACTTAACAATGGTGGTCTGAACAAAAATTCATGAATAAGGAATTATATTCAGTCTATCTGGGAATAGTGCCTACCTTTCTACCGTTCCAAAAAGACAGTTATCTTCTATCTACCACTCTTGTGTTAGATTGGAATGACGAGTAAAAGAACAAAAGGCCAGAGGCATATATTATACTGCTGAGAGTCTGGGAGAAGAAATCAAAGCACCTGGATAAAATCCACAAACAGAAAAGGGGTGCACATAAAAGGAATGAACAGCCAAAAATTCAACAGGGAACCAAGTGCTGTTTTAGGGCAACACTATGCAGTGCAACACTCAGCCAATGATCAGTTGCTATACATCCTGCCCAGACAACCACAGACAGCTACTTATTGAGGGCAATGCTGACACCTGACTGTTACAGAAAGTTAAAAAAATCTGCACACTACTTCTGCAAAGCCAGAATAATGAATGCTTATTTTAAACAAATCACAACAGTGTCAGTCATTTTTATCCACTGACAACCCCTGCACACAATTAAAGCCAACTTTATTGACTGAATATACCTCAGATATCAGATGTAGTAAAATAAAAATTGCAACAATTGGACCAAGTGATTCATTTTAACCACCCCCATAAACAAATGCGACCCTCAGTTATTTCCACATAGATCCCTTCAATAGGTTAATCATGTATGCACAAGCAATAAATGACACCATTTCCCCATCCATCCCTTTATTAGTTTGTCTATGTATGCACAAGCACTTCACTGACACCAAAATGATACATTTCCCCCAAATATCCCTTCAGTAGTTTGTCCAAGTATGAACATGCATTTCACTGACTCCAAAATTAAACATTTCTGCCAACGACCCCTTCAGTAGTATATGTGTGTATGCGCAAGCACTTTACTGACACCAAAATGAATAATTTCTTCCAGCAATCCTTTCTGTACTTTGTCCATTTATACACTGGCACTTCACAGACATCAAAATGAAACATTTCCCCCAGCGGCCCCTATAGTAGTACATATCTGCACAAGCACTTCACTGACACCAAAATGAAACATTTCTCCCAATGATCCCTTCAGTAATATATAAAGTCTGCACAAGCGCTTCAGTGACATCAAAATGAAACATTTCCCCCAACGATCCAGTATGCACAAGCACCAAAATGAAACATTTCCTCCAACAACCCCTTCAGTAGTTTGTCCATGTCAGCATAAACACTTCACTGACATCAAAATAAATAATTTCTCCCAATGATCCCTTCAGTGGTTTGTCCATGTATGCACTCTATCTCTCTGTCTCACACACACACACACACACACACACACACACACACACACACACACACACACACACACACACACACTCACATTTTAAGTACTTACCTTCTTCCCACATCCTGGCAGTAGCACACGTAACGCCAGAAAAATAAAATACTTTAAAAAAATAAAAAAAAAAATCTTTTCCCACATTCATGCATCTTCATCCACATTAACTATTTCCTTCTTCTTGGCTCAGGATGTCATCATGCAGCAGTCTGGTGAATCGCTCATTGAGTGGACTTGCCAAATGCTGCAGATCAAACTCAGTTGATGACTGGAAAGCCTAATGTTGGACTGTTTTCAAAATAGCTCAGTAATTTAAGGCAGTTTTTTTTTCTCCTGGATCTCCTCAGAACTCAACACATGCACATGCGCATAGTAACCAAAACATACCAGAAAGTAAACTGTTATCTTTACTTAAAAAAAAATAGTTGACTTTCTAAGTTAGCACATTTTTTTCAATTTTTTTTTCTCTTTTTAGCTGGGGGTTGCAGCCCAGCAGCTCAGTTCCAACAAACCGCCCCTGAAGAAACCTCAGTGCTCTTCCAATGACAACACTGTAGCATTCTGGAAATAGTCTCAATGAAAGAGAAACCCCCACAAAGAGAATCAAAAACTAAGATTTCCTTTGAGTCTGAAACAGAAATCTGTGGAGAAAATCCTATATCTGTCTCTTCATCTTCCAGTCCAGATTCAGAATTTTGAATCAATCCCGAATCTCTTCAGGAAAAGAGGTATCCCTCTTTCTTCAATCAGAGTGAGAAATCATTTTTTAATTAGCTGTTCAGGGGACTGTTTATGTATAGGTTCATAGGTTAGTACTAGTCTAACTGACCTTGCAAGCCATTTGAAGCCTAGCCAATTATCCCTTGTGAGGCATGAACCCTGCACCTTGTGCTTGTAAAGCAAACACCTTAACCATTAGGTCACCCTACCCCAAGGCAGATATAATACAATTCAAAGAAGGAGGTAGACTAAATAGCAGACATTTATTATTGAATCATCTATCAAAGCAGTCAGGTTATCCTGCCATTCATTACTCAACACTGGCATTTGCTGATGGTCCAAACTACAAAAGTGGCAGGATGGAGCTCAAGATGATACTGTTCAAAAAGACTTAGAAGTGTTAAAATAAACTCACAAATTTATTGAAACACCATACAAAACATATTAAACACAAGTACTGAACCACTGGTAAGTGCTTTGATCCCTGCCTAGGAACATCATCAGGTAAAACATAACCATCGCAGTCCTAAATAAATGTATCAGTTTAAATACACCAATCTGGTTGTTGCATTCTGCCGAGCCTCTAAAAGCAATCAACTGTATTTAAAGTCCTTTGCCATCAAAAAACATTTCTTAAATGTTCATTGCAGATAGACAATCATTAAATATATATATAAAATGTATATAAAAAATTATTTATAAAAACACAGTATAGTATAATCAAATGTTAAATATATTGATGTAATAGCACCCTAAAATCATATATAGTCCATTAATATTCTCCATATACAAATAATCAATTGATCTAATATAACTGCCTTTATAAATAATACTTCATAATGCTCTAATGCTTTTATCTTTAATAAGCATGAAATTGAAGTTTATTCATTAAGACTGGGCCAATTATTGGCATTAGTTAACAGTTGCCAATACAGCTCTCATTTCTCCAAATATAATGGCCACGGTCCTCCTCTGTCATCTGCCGGTACTTGTTCTAATACACAGAACTTGAAATAATGTTTTTTACATAAACAAATATGCTTATACAAAGCACTGGTTTCCTTTTTGTGTCTAATTTCGTATGTGTTCATATACCTATTTTTTAAATTTTCTCTCAGTGTTACCAATATAAAACACTGAAAAGGGCACGCAACAAGCACAATAAACCACTCCTTTAGAGTCACAAGAAAACATCTCCAATAAAGAAAATTGTAAGGTGTTAACACAGCTGGCTTTAGGCACCATCGAACCCTGCGGTTGCTGGGGGCCCCCTGTTCTAGGGGGGCACCCAACCACAAGATATCTTATTTTGATATTTTATAACATATTTGTCAAACCAACAAAAGCTAGTGCAGTAATCCTGTACACAATAAACCAGGTGGGTAATAACTCTTATTTATATCTCTTTTAAAATTCAAAGATATCTGTGGTTATAGCAACAGTGTTTTATCAAGCAACAGGCTTCACAATTCCATTACATTTTTTACCAATGACATGGTGCCCCTGACTTACTTGAACCCTGCTGGTGGACATTCTCTCCACTAAAACTAACAACATAGCCAGCTTTAGGTACCTGCAATACGCTTGGCTGCAGGGGGCCCCCTTAATCATTCTTGACTGTGTGGGGCCCCACAAAAGCTGCTGCTGCTGATTGGGGAAAATGAGGAGAAAAATGTACTGATTTCCATTATGGTCTTCAACCTGAACAGGGCTGTGATATGACCCTGTTATGATAAAGCTGGAAATGAACATGAGCAAGGTAAGCACTGGGGAGATCAGCAGCTCAGAGTGCCTGATCTTGGTGCATAGCTTATATTTTAAGAAGAGATGATGCTTCTGATCTTCAGGGATGGTTTTCTCTTTCAGGGAATTTTATAAATACTGGCAGGACACCAGATACTATAACTCTTGGCTTTTTTGCTGAAGAATTATGCACAGTGCCAACAATAATATCAAAATGAAGGCTCAAAATCAGGAACATATTTTAAATATTACTCTAATTCACTTAAAAGGTTAATAGAATAGCAACTTTTGCATTAACATGCATTGTTTTAGACAACAAGAATACAAATCTGATGCCTGGAATTATCAGCTGACAGGAGTCCTGAATGATTTACCAGCAAATCAAACTTCTTATGAAGGACAGAGCAAAATTATGAGCAAAATCAGGGTAGGTCTGTAAAATTACAGACAGTGACAAGTATGCATTACTCCTCAATGAGATAAATAAAAGTGACTTACCCCTCTTGCCCTTTGACAACTGCTAAACAGCAGTCACTGATCTGGTGTGACAGTACCAGTGTTGCACAATGTATTGCTAATTGCTAAAATAAGTACAAAACTAGTATTGCTATGGCTTGAGTGGGTATGTGTATGTGTCTGTGTGTGTGTGAGTCTGTGTAAAAAATATCACAGATTTTTATCTGTGCACACACCCAATAATGTCAGAACCCATATATCATACTTCTGGGTATCAGTAAAAAATGCAGGTAACAAGTCATTATATTTCAAAATAAGGCATAAATTATATCACAGAACATTCAGACACTTAGATCTTCTAGGAGTCTGGTGGCCCCCACTCCCCAGACTGTATAAACTGATACAGGGTGCTCGCTTAATCTTCCTGGACTATGTGGGGGCCCCAAAAACGCTGTTGCTGATTGGGGTACATGAGGAGAAAAATATGTTAATTTTCTGATTACACTCTTTAACCTGAACAGGGCTGTGATACAACTCTGTTAGGATAAAGCTGATAATGTTCTCTGCTCTCACCTGCATCCATTCTAAAACCAGTCCTGCTCAGATGTGTGTGTGTGTGTGTGTGTGTGTGTGTGTGTGTGTGTGTGTGTGTGTGTGTGTGTGTGTGTGTGTGTGTGTGTGTGTGTGTGTGTGTGTCTCTGTGTACAGAAGGCTGCTGTACTTTATGTGGGGGTGGGGTTGTTGGTGGCTGGGGATTGTGTGGTTATTACTGCTTTAATTTTCATCACAGTCAAATCTTAGAGGTGTGCAGAGGAGGTCAGTATAGCTTGTGCTTGGGCTGATGACAGGCTGGTCATTGTTCTACTTTTCTCACAGGCCTCAGAAGTGTACAAAGAAGACAAAGAAGGTTACTATTGCTTATGTAGGGGCATTGTACTGTTTAGGATCACAAATTAGAATACATTACTATAATTGTTATTTTTTTTCACTTTCCTCACAATCACACATCAGGCATGTATACTGGCATCTGCCTTTGGGGGTTAGGGGTGAAGAGTGAGGAGGCATGCTATATATATATATCAGTAGTTACTTGAATTACATGACTGTGGTAGTTTGAACCTCTGCTTTCATCCCTGTCTAACATCAGGGTGATGGATAGGCACTCACTGTCTTTTTTTTGGGGGAGGGGGTTAGGGAGGCAGTATTCTCAGATAGGACATGTGTATTCTCACAACAATTGTCTTTTTAGTTTTAGCTGCTATTTTGTCAGCTTTGAACTTTAAGCCTTGGGAATAACATACATATTCGTTGAAAGAAATAAAAAAAAGACATTCTATTCTTACTTAAGATTTTTGCCATTGGATTAAACATTTCGGAAAATGGTCTAAAATGCATCCAAAAGCATCTATAACCCCTATGGCTTCTGGGGCACCTGCTTAATTGAGTTATTTCCAAAAATGGTTATTATTGTGTTGTCTTGGTCAAGAAAGGTGTGTGAAAAGGATGCAAGGAAAACTAAAGCTGAACAGTAGCACTGAATTTCTTTCCTAAACATAATTTATGTTCAAGCCATCATTGGATAAAAAGGTTGTAGAAAAAGAAAAAAAAACTTTAAAATGCTCTTCAGAGCATATAGAAAGTTATGAGGATTAGGGAGACTGTATGTGTGTGTGTGGGGGGTAAAACTATAGGCAGTGCCTAGGGTGCCATTTCACCTAATTCCAGACCTGTATATGGAGTTATTGTTATATATCACTGTTGCAATTAAATGCCAGTAACTGTAACTGTACCTTTGTGAGACAGTGCAATATAGTGTGGTAGGCAGGCCTGTCATAATGTAATAATATAAGAGCATTGCAGATACAGGTCATTCTATGCGTACTACTCCTAAAGAGTTTGCAGCATGAACTAAAAGGTTGCTTAGGAGTGGTGGCAGTGACAAGGTGATACTTTAACTGAAGTGCCTAGGGCCCCCAACTTTACATTTGCTGCATGAACTAAAAGATTGCTTAGGAGTGGTGGCAGTGACAGGGTGATACTTAGACTGAAGTGCCTAGGGCATACAATTTGACATTTGCTGGGGGCCTCCAAAATGCTAACACCAGCCCTGGCTGTTAAACCTTATTTTAGCACATACTAGAATATATTTATAGTATGCATACACCCACACTTTTTCTTATAAACATTTTTCTCTCAAATATAGATTTCACGTTTTGGCCAAGTTTGCAAACAACTTGAGGTTTGTGACCCACAATACCCCTAAAATCATTGTCTTGAGTTAATAAGTACCAGTTCTTTTTAAATGCATTTGTTATCTCTATAACTATTGTTGGAAAAAAAACAAATAATAAAATAATTTTTTAAATCATCACTACAAACTGGTGAGATAGCTGATGGGTCATTGTCTGAAACGAAGGACAAAAGTATGTCATCCAGGATAGTTGTGGGCACCTCATGCGCCATATGCTGCACCAAACCACCCAATATTGGGCTAAAGTAACCACATTCTCATTTATTAATAACCTCAAGCATCAAACTATTTATAAAGCCAAACGTATATCCACATTTTAAGAACATGTCCCCCAGGGAGTATCAAACAGGTATAAATACTCTCTAATCTCTAAAGACACACTGATTGTCCATCCACAATATAAAGTAATGAAAAACATTTAATAATAAGTAAAATTATTACAAGAATGTAAATTAATAACTTTCAACAGACACTAGAATTCAGTCACCAGAAATATAAAATTAAACTGTAGTATAGAAGTCCACCATCTTAGAAAAACTCTATCTAGGGGGGGTGGCCAAGGTGAGCACAGAGTAGCAGCTTTTCTTATCAGCTCTGCCTTTACAGAACTTTATTGACAGGAAATATTGATATAAACTTCCCTAATAATAGTTAATTTTATTTTAATTAATTCTTTAAAATATATATTAGGGTAGTATATAAAAAATGTTAAATAGATTTTAAGTTTTCCTGTCAAAGTTATACTTGGAAGTACTACAGTAAAAGAACAGGATGAGCTTCACTAAATCTTCTCATCAAGAGACAACTATCAGAAAAGAACTACAGTCATTGCTAACTACTATTCAGGAACTAAGTGTCAAAATAGACAAAATGGATATAAAAATTGACAATTTCAAAGAAAAGTGTTCTCACCAAATGGACATTCTACATGAAGATTTATTGCAACAGAGGAAGCAGATTTCAGGAATGGAAACTGCATTAAGTGATATGGATAACAGAATTCAGGAGAGTGAACATAATGTTGAGTTCCTGTTAAAGCAAAATTCTCTTCTTCAGACAAAGGTTGATGACCTTGAGAACAGGTCCCATAGGAATAATGTGAGAATTTTTGGCTTACCGGATAACAAAGAGGGAAATAATATGGAAACATTTTTATCTTCCTGGTTGCCTGAAGTACTTGAACTGCCGGAGGCTCTTTCATATGGTATTGAAAGAGCCCATAGATCAATGGTGACATCTAAAAACACCAAGAGTAATTATACTAAATCTGTTATTGTAAAGTTCCTATCAGCCCATGATAAGAAAATGGTACTAAAGACTGCGTGGGCAAAATCCCCAGTCAAACTGAAGGACAATATTATACGCTTTGATAATGACTATTTCTTCAGTATTATCAAAAAGGAAAATTTTCTTGCCTTTAGTCAGAGAACTAAAAAAGAATAAAATAAAAACCCATTTGCTTTTTCCTGCTGAAAAAGACTGAAAATATTTTATCAAGATGGTTTTAAAATTTTTGGCGACCTAGACAATGCAATAACTTATATAAAATCTAATAACATACTGGAAAAAGTAGATGAAATGGAGTGGGCCAGTCCTAGTTTTAAAAGAAATGCTGAGAACAACACTTGGAAAACATTTGACCCTAAAAAAAAAAATCAAAAGATGAATCATAACAAGTACATATTTGCACTTGATTCACTCAGTTGGGGAAATGAAACCGGACATCCAGGTGAGCTTTTGGTATTATATTTAATATAATGGAAATTGGTTAACTAAATAGTTGTCTATTTTGTTTTGTAGAATAGTCATTTGTTGGGATTTTTTTTTCATTTGTACTATTTGTTTAAGATTAATTATCTTAATGTTTATTGGTTTGATTCTCATGGATGCAGTGATTTTCCTGTTTTGGATATCTATGCTTCCGGATGGCTTGTATTGGTGCTTATCATTAGGGGGCGTATTTGTTTATCTTGATTTTGGTTCTTATAGTGGTTGGAAAACTTTTATTTAGTTATAATTGCTGTATTTGTATTTTAGTTGATTTATGGTTAATTGTTTGATAAAGGAATCTTGTATGATGGCCTGATGTATAGTTGCAAAACTGTTGTGCTAGTGATGGTACTTCTGACCCGGGATGTGAGTGGCAGTGTAGCTGGAGTAATGGTAAGGCTTTGTTGTCGTTTCTGAGTTGGTGTGTTTATTTGGAGGCTCTGGTTTGGTGCTCTAGCACTGTAGAGACATGTGTGGTGTTTGTGTTAATTGTATGTTTTGGTGCCTGTGTGCTTTGGTCGGAGATTAACTGGAGAGTCTGGTTGATAGTGTGGTGAAGCTTTGCTTGATAGCTGTCATTGCTTCGTGTTGTGTATGCGAGTTTTTTTTTTTCTTTCTCATCTCTCTCAGTATAGAGGGAGTCTCGAGACATTGCCTTATATGTAGTTAAGTAATGTTTTACTTACTATTTCCCGCCGGAACTTTGAAAGCTTCATCTTCATGATGAGCTCGAGACTGTGGTATCTATCGCGGTTGGAAAGCTCGGAGCTTTCTTAAAACATCATCATGAAGGCGTTGGAAGTAAATTGATCTTCTGATCCTCACTGGGAAGCTACTGAATCAAATTTGTTTCCTCATACAGCATACGAAAAGAAGATATAACTAGATTACTACTTTCAACTTATTGTAAGACATTATATGCAATAATCTCTTAAATAAATAGGGATTATACTACGCACATAGCCTAAATACTTTTTCTGATCATCATAGGTATTCTTGAGTCTTATGTATTTATATACGAATAGTATTCTCATAAAATATTTGCTTTATGTATGACAAGGGTGCCGATATCTTGATGAGACATACTAGTTGTGATTTGTGCATTTTTGGAAGATTTAATAATGCTACAAGCTGTTTATATACTTGTGTTACATGTACATTTTTTATAACTATTGACTTGCTCAGAAAATATTCATGAAGCATTTATCAAAATGTTAAATGTATAGATGTATATAATAGGTTATCTCAGTTATTTTATGAATGCTGATAGGGATGTACCACATAGGCAGCAATAACATTGCAAGGACAGGTGCATTAAAAATAGTTAGATCTATTTATCATTAGAAAATGTGAAATTTTCATCTTTTGTTTTGTTAATGAAATAGCTTTTCAAAATTCAAAGATAGTATAAGCTATAATTGAATAATAAAAAGCTCATTATATTTAAATAAGGCTTTTATATAGTATACAGGAGCTATTTAAGGGCCTTGCTTCTTTGAACTAATATGACCTTTTCACTAGTTTTCAGTATGGTGATGGACCCTTTGAGGTAACTCAAATTAATGCAATAAATGGAAGATTAGACTTTTAAGGTTTATTAGTCGCTCTTCTATGAGAGACTGCACGGGGGTGTTTGGTTATAAGAAAACTAGCAGGATGTTGTTGGTTTTACTTCTTGATGAGTAATCACTATATTTGGTTTCTAGCAAAGAAATTCAGTGTTCATTTCTTTCAGAACAATCAGTATATTAGTTGAATGTTAGTAAAATCACTTTTATTAGCATCTTATTTATTAGCTGCCAATGTTAGTGGTTATTGAAGGCCCTTAGGTGATTCATTTACAACTATGTTCCATTTAGCTGATCCCCTGTGGCAGTACTATATAACACACTTCAGCCTTTATTAGCCATATTTCGGTAATAAAAGAATGCCATAGTCTCTTTTTAAGGTCCTTATGAAATGTGATTACTTTAAAACAGAAGAGTGAACTAATACATCATAGTAGTTCTTAATAACCTACTAACTAATGTAAGAAAATTCTGTACTTTATTCCTAAGATGTAGCTGTCATCAATTTACTAATTGACACAACATTATATCTATATATTTGGTTCATACAAAAAATTGTTTATGATATTGATGAGAAGCCTTATTTTTATAGTTATGACTATAGACATTTAGGCAGGTGCTGATTGGATGCTGCTTTTGATAGGAGGTCGATTTGAGTGACTGATGTCATTCGAGTTAGGAGTTTTAAACTCCAGAGGGTTCGGGTTGGTTATTTTGTTTCATGTTTATGTTATAAATATTTTCTAATAACTTTTCAGACGTTCATATCTTATGTAGTAGGAAACAACCTTAATTTTAAGAATATGATCCTCTTACACTATGTTTGTTCTAATGATCATAATAGTATTCCTATTAGATATATTCTTGTGTATTTCTTAGATCAGTATGTTTATATTTACATCATTTAATTTTCAATGACTACACTAAAAGGTATATCAGTTAACATTAATGGTTTAAATAATCCTAATAAAAGGAAGAATTTAACTAGATATCTTAAGTTACATAAATCCCAGTTAGTATTTTTACAAGAAACTCACTTAATAACAGAGGATATATTCAGACTTGAATCTAAAACATATAAGATTTTAGTAAGTTCTGAACATACTAAGAAAAAGAGAGGAGTAGCTATCCTATGGAACAGCATCATGCCTTTTCCTAAAATAATAAATACATATAAGGATAATAAAGGAATGTTTTGTGCAGTCACCATAGAAATAAACAGTAACATTTTCACATTGATTAACATATATTGGATCCCAGGAATAGGGATAAACACAGTGAAACAACATCTAGATCAAATTGTACTATTCTCTAAAGGGAACATTATTTTGGCAGGAGATTTCAATTGTATTCTAGATTACAAAGACTCTAGTACTAATGGGAAGAGAAGAATATCTACATCATCTAAATTATTAAAAGACTTTTCAGATACTTATTTTTTGAAAGATATAACAACGACCGCCACCAGTACTGTTAGCCTACAGAGTGCTGGCGGAAATTGGGCTACTGTTGGCCGAAGGCCGAAGGAGGAGAAGAGGCGGAAGACATGGCTGAAGGCAGGAGGAGAGGAGAAAGGCTAGGACTGTGGTAGTGAGGGTCAGAACTTTGAATGTTGGCAGTATGACTGGTATAGGGAGAGAGCTAGCTGATATGATGGACAGAAGGAAGGTTAGTATATTGTGTGTGCAAGAGACCAGATGGAAGGGGAGTAAGGCTAGGTGTATCAGAGGTGGGTTCAAATTGTTTTATCATGGTGTGGATGGGAGGAGAAATGGCGTAGGAGTTATTCTGAAGGAACAGTATGCTGAGAGTGTTTTGGAGGTGAATAGAGTGTCGGATAGAGTGATGTTTATGAAGCTGGAAATTGATGGTGTAATGATGAATGTTGTTAGTGCGTATGCTCCACAAGTTAGGTGTGCAATGGATGAGAAAGAAAAATTTTGGAGTGAATTGGATGAAGTGGTGATGACTGTACCCAAGGGTGAGAGAGTAGTGATTGGAGCAGATTTCAATGGGCATGCTGGTGAAGGGAACAGAGGGGATGAGGAAGTGATGGGTAGGTATGGTGTTAAACAAAGGAATTCAGAAGGTCAGATGGTAGTGGATTTTGCAAAAAGGATGGACATGGCTGTGGTGAATACGTATTTTAACAAGAGGGAGGAGCATAGGGTGACATACAAGAGTGGTGGAAGATGCACACAGGTGAATTATATCTTATGTAGGAGGGCCAGTTTGAAGGAGATTGGAGACTGTAAAGTGATGACCTGAGAAAGTGTCGTTAGGCAGCATAGGATAGTGGTTTGTAGGATGACGTTGGTTATCAAGAAGAGGAGGAGGAGTGTGAGGGCAGCACCAAGGATCAAGTGGTGGAAATTGAAAAAGGGTAATTGTGAGGTGGAGTTCAGGGATGAGTTAAGGCAGGCAGTCACTGGGTGGCAGTGAAGAGTTACCAAATAGCTGGGTAACTACAGCAGAGCTAGTAAGGGAGACGGCTAGAAAGGTGCTTGGTATCACATCTGGACAGAGGAAGGATGACAAGGAGACATGGTGGTGGAATGAGGAAGTACAGGAGAGTATACAGAGAAAGAGCTTGGCAAAGAAGAAGTGGGATTGTCAGAGAGATGAAGAAAGTAGACAGGAGTATAAGGATATGAGGTGCATGGCAAAGAGAGAGGTGGTGAAGGCTAAGGTTAAGGCATATGAAGAGTTGTATGAAAGGTTGGACACTAAGGAGGGAGAAAAGGACCTGTACCGATTGGCTAGACAGAGGGACCAAGTTAGGAAAGATGTGCATCAGGTAAAGGTGATAAAGGATAATGAGGGAAACATACTCACAAGCGAGGAGAGTGTGTTGAGGAGATGGAAAGAGTACTTTGAGGGGTTGATGAATGAAGAGAATGAGAGGGAGAGAAGGTTGGATAATGTAGGGATAGTAAATCATGAAGTACAATGGATTAGCAAGGAGGAAATAAGGATAGCTATGAAGAGAATGAAGAATGGAAAGGCTGTTGACCCAGATGACATACCTGTGGAAGCATGGAGGTGTTTAGGTGAAATGGCAGTGGAGTTTTTAACCAGATTGTTTAATGAAATCTTGGAAAGTGAGAGGATGCCTGAGGAATGGAGAAAAAGTGTTTTGGTACCGATTTTTAAGAATAAGGGTGATGTGCAGAGCTGTAGTAACTACAGAGGGATAAAACTGATCAGTCACAGCATGAAGTTATGGGAAAGAGTAGTAGAAGCAAGGCTGAGAAGGGACGTGATGATTAGTGATCAGCAGTATGGTTTCATGCCAGGAAAGAGCACTACAGATGCGATCTTTGCTCTGAAAGTGTTGATGGAGAAGTGCAGAGAATGTCAGAAGGAGTTGCATTGTGTTTTTGTAGACTTAGAGAAAGCATATGACAGGGTGCCTAGAGAGGAGTTGTGGTATTGTATGAGGAAGTCAGGAGTGTCAGAAAAGTATGTAAGAGTGGTACAGGATCTGTATGAGGGTAGTGTGACAGCGGTGAGGTCTGCGGTGGGAGTGACAGATGTGTTTAAGGTGGAGGTGGGGTTACATCAAGGATCAGCTCTGAGCCCTTTCTTATTTGCAATGGTGATGGACAGGTTGACAGACGAGATCAGACAGGAGTCCCCGTGGACTATGATGTTTGCAGATGACATTGTGATCTGTAGTGAGAGTAGGGAACAGGTGGAGGAGACCCTGGAGAGATGGAGATATGCTCTAGAGAGAAGAGGAATGAAGGTCAGCAGGACTAAGACAGAATATATGTGTGTGAATGAGAGGAAGGATAGAGGAATGGTGAGGATGCAAGGAGTAGAGGTGGCGAAGGTGGATGAGTTTAAATACTTGGGGTCAATAGTTCAGAGTAACGGTGAGTGTGGAAGAGAGGTGAAGAAGAGAGTACAGGCAGGATGGAGTGGGTGGAGAAGAGTGTCAGGAGTGATTTGTGACAGACGTGTACCTGTAAGAGTGAAAGGGAAGGTCTACAAGAGGGTAGTGAGACCAGCTATGTTATATGGGTTGGAGACAGTGGCATTGACAAAAAGGCAGGAGTTTGAGCTGGATGTGGCAGAATTAAAGATATTAAGATTTGCACTGGGTGTGACGAGGGTGGACAGGATCAGGAATAAGTATATTAGAGGGTCATCCCAGGTTGGAAGGTTTGGAGACAAACCTAAAGAGACATGATTATGTTGGTTTGGACATGTGCTGAGGAGGGATGCTGAGTATATTCGGAAAAAGATGCTAAGGATGAAGCTACCAGGTAACAGGAAAAGAGGAAGGCCTAAGATAAGGTTTATGGATGTGGTGAGAGAGGACATGCAGGTGGTTGGTGTGACAGAGCAAGATGCAGAGGACAGGAAGAAATGGAAACAGGTGATCTGCTGTGGCGACCCCTAGCGGGAACACCCAAAAAAAGATGATGATGATAAATTATTTTGCAGATACTACTTCTTTGTTTTACACCTTTTTTTCTTATAGACATAACTCATACTCGAGGATAGATAGAGGTTTTATTTCTAATAATTTAACAGATTTCTTAAACAAATCAGCAGTGATTTCATGTCCTTTATCAGATCATAATTCTATAATTTTTGAAGTGGTAGTCAATCCAAATTTTAATATTCATATAAAAAGGATCCCAGCTTATATCACAAAATTAAAAGATTTTAATGATTTCATTTCTACAGAAGTACAGAATTTTTTAGAACTTAACAATACTAATGATATATCAGAATTTTACATATGGGATGCCCTAAAAGCTTATCTATATGGTAGGATATTGAATTGGTACAACAAAAAAAGAAAGCTTGGGATAAAGAGCTGCAAGATATACAATGTAAATTAGACACTTTAAAACTTAGTAATATGGGTGATAAAGATATATCAAATAAAAGAAATGAAATAAATATTGTAAATAACAAATATCTGGAAATATTAAAACATAAAACTATGATCAATATAGAAAAATTCAAGTTTATAAATTTCTCTTCTAACCCTAAATCCTTAAAAATTCTTGCTAATAAAATGAAAAGATTAAATAGATTTAATCATATTAATGAAATATTCTCCCCTAAAAATGAAAAATGGTATCGGAAATTCATAATATATTAACTGAATTTAGAGAGTTTTTTATAAACATCAATCAAACTACTGAAATTAACTCTAAAGAGGAAATACAAACATTTATTAATAAATACACTAAAACAAGACTTTCAGAGGAACAAGGGATGTCTATTGATAAACAAATATCTTTCAAAGAACTTCAAACTCACATTACCAAATTAAAGCAAAATAAAGCACCAGGTAATGACGGCATCATTCCTGAAATTTACACATTACTACCTATAAATGCTCTAAAATTGTTTTATAAAGTATTTAATCTTTTTCAGGACAAAAACATAATTCCACCTTCTTGGAAATACACTTTTATTTCTCCTATTTTAAAATCTAACAAAGATCCCTCTAAGTGTACCTCCTATAGACCCATCTCCCTATTAAACACTGATTACAAATTATTTATGTCCATTTAAGCAGAAAGGCTTAAAACACTTTTACCCAAATTAGTTGATAGTGATCAAACGGGGTTTATAATAAAGAGAACTTCATATGATAACATTAAAAGAATATTAACTTTAATTGATTCGGTGAAAAATCTTAAAACAAATTTAACCCTAGTTAGTTTAGATATAAATTGTGCTTTCGACTCAGTTACATAGGAATATCTGTTCACTCTATTAAAGGAATTAAATTTCTCCAATAATTTTATGAATCTTATCACTCTGTTATATGAAGGTAGCCAAGCTTATGTTAAAATTGGTACTAGTATATCTCAAAATATACCAATAGTAAAAGGTACTAAGCAAGGGTGTCCTTTATCCCCTCTTTTATTTTCATTAGTTATGGAACCATGGGCAAATATAATAAAACATGATACAGATATTGAAGGATACAAATTAAACCCCACTATATCATCTACAATACAAATGTTTACAGATGACATATTGATTACTCTTGGGAGTAGAAGGGAATCTATACAAAAACTTTTTAAAAACATGGAATATTTTCAAAAAAATTCCGGTCTCACTTTTAATAATAATGAAACACAAATTCTTTTAACAGGTTCAAAAAAATACAATATACCTGATGAATATAATGAATATATAGCTCAGTCTCAACAAATAGCATATTTAGTTATAATTATTACTAACAATATTAAAGATACCATTCAAATAAATTATAATAAAAGTCTATTACAGATAGAAAATTTAATAAATAAATGGAACAAATGACCCTTTTCTATGGATGATAAACTTTTAATAATAAAGATGATCCTTCTCCCCAAAATCTTATATATAATTCAATCTTTATCTATACCTCATTCTTACCAAATAATTAAAAAATGTAATGCAATGATTCAGAATTTTTTGTGCTTACCAAATAAGCCAAGGATTGCATTAACATACCATATGTATAATTGGAATAATGGGGGTATAGCCTTACCAAATTTAGAAACGTATTCAATTTCATCAGTATTCAATACAATCTCTCATCTCATTGATGTGGAATACACTGCTAAGTGGAAAGAGTTTATAGAGGTATTGTCACAAAATACCAAATATATAAACAGTTCCTATAAGCTAACTATAACGAATAATCCATTTATTTGGAGGTTAAAAGATTATATTTCTGAATTTTCTTCTCTGAGTTTTAACTCTAAGTATATAGTTTTTCTTTTAAAATCATTAAAAAAATTATATTTAAATATAATATATATAATTATTGGCTTTTTTTTACTCTTCCCTATATCCTACACACACAGATCTATTTTCTCTTCAGATTATACAAAAATGTCTATATTTCAGCAAAAGTATTTAACATTTTGGCACCAAATGATGATAAATAATTAAATAAAATCCAACAGTTTACTCTTGGAAGAGTATAAACTTGATTCTTGTTTATGATTAGAGCTTCAAGAAGCCAGACAATATGTATTAAATAAATTGGATTCTATGTCTCCTATAATTAGGAAAAAAATTCCCAAGCTAATACATTATATGATTTTATCAGTTTTGCATAAATCTCCTGCTAATAACAAGTTATCAAACATTTATAGGGCAATTAAATGTGATTTAGATACACATTCAGATAATTATTGGAAATATTTTTCTTTAATTAATAATAATCCCCCTTCTGAGAAAGACAAATTGAATATTTTACAATCAGCAAATATGACTACTTCTTCTTTAAAATGGAAATTATTCACATGAAGATTTTTAAATAGATCATTTATCACTCCTCATAAGTATATATTCTAAAAAGAATATAACGTGTTGGAGATATAATATTGAATTGAATGCTGACTGGTCTCATATGTTTTATAACTGCATATATTTAAGAAAATTTTGGGATGATATCAATCATTTGTTGCAAATAATTTTTACTGATAATTTCTTTATATCTAAATCACTTGTTTTATTTAATACTCCTGTTCCTGATTGTGTAAAAGAGAATAAGTACCCTTTGGTTTGGTCTATACTATCTATAGCTAGAAAAACAATCACTAAGAATTGGAAATCTAGTACAGCACCTAATTTTTTGGAATTTAAAAATATACTCCTTGAAACGTGTAATTTGGAAATGTTAACTATTAAATCTAGATCATCTGGGAATACTACAGTATACAATTTATGGAATATCATCTATGAACTTCTAGAAAAATAGTTTATTAATTTATGTAAACAGATGAATTTTATTAATCCTATAGCTACATTAAGAATTTTGTTTTGCATGATGAACGTCTTTGTATAGTTTAGTTACACTGGTTTATATATTAGAAGGTTTGTTTTTTTTATTTTCTTGTTTTTTAACTTTAAAGAAAAAATGTTATAATTTCATGGAAATATTTGTTCATTTTAATAATTATTTAATAAAATTCTTTGGAAAAAAAAAACTCTATCTAAATAACTGAACTTTCCTAATATAACTAGAGAATATTGTCCTTGATCTAATCTAAACATAACGTTTTGGAATCTCCTTGCCATTTCTTCTTAAATGTCTGTTTACCTGCATTTTGTTGAAATTGTTTATTTTGTTTTTTGTCAAAACTGTATGATGGGTTAGAAAATCCCTTAGAAAATCTGGAAAAGGAGGGCTGAAAAATCTTAGAGATTTCCTGTACCAACTTTCCCCTTTCATCATAGGTTTTGATTACCTCTGCAGCAGATGGGCCAAAAAGTAAATTTCTATCCAAAGTAGAATTTAGCATCTCATTTTTAAAATCATCTGGGAGGATTTGAGAACACATCCAGGCAAACCTCCTCAAAACAGTACCAGTGACCACAGCCCTGGAAGAAGTATCAACTGAGTCATGCACACACTGAAGACAGTGACATGTACAAAAGAAGAAAATAAATAATTTAAAGCAGACTTTTCATCACACAAAGAAACTGCAGGCAAAACATTTCTCATAGTCAGAACACAGGGAGAATCAGAAACTGACCTCTCCTCTGAGTCTGAATCAGAAATCTGAGGAGAAAACCCAGTATCTGTCTCTTTATCTTAACATTTGATAATAAAAGTCTGAAAATCAAAGTTGCAGAAGCATACACTTTTTTCTCCAATACTTATAATAATCTTCCCATCCTTATTAGAAATTAAGGAGTGGAATTAACTAAATGTTTAGCAGCAGTAGGAGTAACTAAAGCTATAGCTGCTTGGTCAGGTTTGGGACAAGTGTATGGAAACTTAAAAGACTGGGGAACATTATGCATCCTAACTGCCTTTTTAGGAGCAGCTGCTAAACTATCAGGAAAACTGCAGACACTGGCACACACATCCTCCAAAGCTGACAGAACTAAAGGAATAGATGAAGGCTCTGGGAATTCCTTCTGTAACAGCTCATAGTATTATATGAGGGACTAAGAAAAATACTGGCACATTCTGGAAGTAGTCTCAGAGAAAGAGAATCACCCACATGGAGAATTAGAAACTGAACTCTCCTCTGAGTCTGAATCAGAAATCCGAGGAGAAAACCCTGTATATGTCTCTTTATCTTCCTGTCCAGATTCAGAATCTTGAATCTCTTCAAGAAAAAAGTTATCCTTCTTTCTTTTGCTAGAAACAAATTTATAAGAAAGATCAGTAGCCTGACTTAATCCTCAAGCCAGACCCAGTAAATTACTCCTGTCCAAAGAAATTTGACGAGTAGTTTTATGTTTAATTTTTTTTTTTTTTTTTACAGGAAAAATGGGCTAACAGTGTTATTAATGATGGCAGCAGCAGCTTCCCCAGCGATGGACACAAAATTCTTATAAAATGGGGAAGCCTTCCTTGTTCCATCTTCCAGGACCAACAACAATGATGCTCCCTTGCCCACCGAGGGGACCCCAACAGCCACAGAGGACACGCCTAACCCCCAGTCCATAGTGACTGTAGGTGTACACCAGAGAGATCCAGGATAAAACATGAGTTGTTTGAGGTTCAGCTAATGGCCACAGCAGAGTCACCCACCTGCAGGTGAGGCAAATTGTCTGTTGTTGTAGCACAGGCAGTTTACTTAACTTTTTCTTTTTGTGGCTGCAAGAAGGGTCAACCATGGGACCTACAGTATGTTCCTTAATCAAGCCAAAAATCGTGTCTCTTTCTCAAGGAAAACAAGCAGCAAAAAACGGTGACAGAAAAACACATTAAACACAGTAAAAAAAAACATTTTAAAACACTTAGCCAGCCCAAAAAGTAAAATGAACACAATTTCTCCACAGAAAAATATTTTAAATACTTTAAATAACTTTTAAAACTGACAGGAAAAAGTGCACTCTCATTTAAAAGTAAAATACAGTCTTGTGACAATCTGTTAAAACACAAACTCCTAGTTTTAAAATAACTTTCCTGACCAGGAAAATGTAATAAACACTTTTTTTAAATGGATTTTTTTGTATCCCAAAATGAAACTTATTTGCTCAGCAAAGGAATTACACAAGCCAACCACTGATTCTCCAAAGTGTCAGAGGTATGTACTCTTTGGCGACAGGAGAGCTCTGAAGGAACTGACCTCGAAACTTGTCTGTTTACTCAGCTCAGCTTGAGCTAACTGATGGTTTGGGTATGTGGAAGTTACTCTGAAGCTGTGGAAGCTATCTGGCTGTTATGTTCTTGGCAGGATATAACCCATATAGATAAGGCTACTATAGTAGTGATCAAAATGATGAACATCACCTGTAGCTATGGCAGCCATGGGAATTTCTAAAACTGACCACATGGATAATCAGTATGATGATGTTATAGTAATAGGGTCAGTTAAGTACAGCTGTTAGTTAATAGTGCTAAAGGGTTAAAGGAATTACAGCATGATACTGTCATGGTTCCCAAAATCATTCTATATAAAATATCAATCTACCGTAATATCTTTATTTCAATGGGCAATTTAAAAAAGGATGAAAACTTCAAGCTATGCGCTCTCTATATATATATATATATATATATATATATATATATATATATATATATATATATATATATATATATATATATATATATATATATATATATATATATATATATATATACCCTATACCCATTGTGATATGAAAAATGCCCTAAGTGTTTCTATTACTCAGTGTTCTCACCTGGTAACAACGTACCTGAAGCTGGGGTCATGCTTTTTACTATAGAAAGCAAGTTTTTTTTTTTTATTCTTTACTTATTTAAACAAGCGCTTCCACCAGTTTACCATTCATCTTGTCAGATTTCTGAAGAGTAGAAATATTCATACAAACAACACCATACATTTTTATAACATTCTACGAAACATACTTATCAATCATACCTGAAAAACTTTTTGTTGGTTCAACACAACCTAAGTCAGAAGAAAATAAAATCTTTCATTTATATCCAAGTCTGTTTGCCAAAAACACACATATTATAATACTTATAGTACCAGATAAGCATAAATGCCAGAGGCTTCTGGAATTTGTGCATGGCACAGTTTCTTGTTCTGCATCTATATTTCATAAAATGTATGCAGTGTAATGTTAATTAGTTATACTACATGCACAGCAATTTTATAGCCCTCCATACCTAAGACACTGACACTGGTTAGAACTATGCTTCAGCAAAGATGCTTACCAAAATATTGGTAGTGTAGGCTGTTTCTTTCTTTATAAATTATTTTGGTGTGGCTCCATGGTGCAAAGAAATGGAGCCTTGACTGTGACCCAGGTGACCAGGTTTCGATTAGAAGTCCTGGCACTGGAGGAGCTTGGCAATGAGCGGGAGGAGTGTAAGAGGTGGCTCGCTTGCCTTTCCTGGCATGTGGAGAGGGGTAGATGTACATGGAACCTCACTGGGTAAGTGCATTTTCCGTGGTGGAGACTGGAGAAAACAACCCCCATGCTTCTAGTGGAGGGGTAGGACTGCTTGAAGGCAATGTCCCTTGTGGAAGTGAGAGATCAGCCCATTATACATCCTCTCACCAGCAGTTTACTGTGTGTGCAGGGACAGGGCCACAAAAGTGAAAAAAAAAAACAGCCACCCCTGATGGCTGTGTGAATGATGGCCCCCTTGCAGTTCACCCTCACCCTGGTGATGGGGAACAAATGAGTCAATTAACCAGGGGCAGGCTGATGATTGACAGCAGAAACAAAGAAGCAAAAAAAGACAAATTATTTTTATCCATGTTTGAACCCAATTAGTTACCCAATGCTGTTTTTTGTTTTACTTTGCTTTTACCTGCAAGTTCACTGGAACTTGTGGCTGGCTTGCCTGTCTGTCGCACTGCTCAGCCTTAGTGGATGGATACTATGCTACATTTATATCACAAAATGTCTAAAGTTTTACATGTTAGTTTGTTGAAATATGTGGCTGACTTATCTGGCTGTTAAAATGCTGCTCAGCCCCTGAACAAAAGTATCTGCAAATTCAATCTCACTTAGCAGTGCATTGTCCAGTCTCACACAATTGTCTTGCATAACTGAGAATATCATGTTGTTGTGAATACATATCACTTGAGGGATGTTAGAGAAGGTAGCGAACAGGCTGACTACATTTCAACTCTTTATGAGATAAAATCAGGCCGATCAATACATCAGTCAATATTCACACCCACCAATTTCTATTCCATATTTGTTACATTAATTCCAAACATTTTTTTAGTGAGAAGTGTTGGCATGCTGTTCCATATAATGAATGTATTACTTATAACTACACAATATAGGGAAGAGATTGCTCTGGAAAAAAACAACATCTTCAAGTTAGGCAAACAGTGATGACGAGTTCTTCAAAAGAAGCAATTTACCTTTATTGTGCTCATGACCTTTATCATAAATGGGAGAGATCAACAGGAAAATAAAAGTGAGAATATCTGAACACCTTACAAATGTCAGGAACTGGAACTTACACAGTTTAATAACTAGACACTTTTTTCTGAAAAAATAATCTCCCAGCAGCAATTTTTAAATATTTGATCTGGGCACAGATTACATTCAGGAAACACTACATGTACAAAAAACACAGACTGCCATGGAAGGAATCAGGTTATATCTCAAGATATAAAATATTAAATCCACATAGAATTAATTGTGGTTTATCATTGGAAGTGTGTTCATGCTGAAGTATCTGCTTTATTGAAGAGGTTCCCTAAACAACTAAGTGACACAAGTGAACTGACTAATTGAGTGGAATAGCCTATTTAGTTGGTGGAGTCATGTGACATTATACATTTTACATAAAACATTGCTGAAGTGTTTTAAACTGTGGTGGTGGTGCTGCTGTAGCGTTGTCGCCTCACAGTAAGATATTGTCCTGTTCAATTCTCAGCTAAAGCGTCTTCTGTGTGGAGACATGCATGAATGGGCGTACCTTCGTTGAAGGTTGTGCGTCAGGGCTGGCAACTCAGCACGTAAAAATCTACTGTCAATCATTAGCAGACCAGAGTTCCACTGTGACAACCCTTAACCGGGAAAAGCTGAAAGACACAACAACAACATTGCTGAAGTGTTTTAGAATTGTTGTGTACCCTTAGAAGGCTTCCAGCAGAGGAACAAGGGGCATGTTATTTACCAGTAAAGGTCATGCTTTAATATAGCAACCATGTTTAATTTAGACTTGATACATCAGGCAGTTCCAGGCTTAGTTTGTGACTGAATAAGCATTAAGCCATACATATAAGCTTTAATACAAATACACTTTTGGCATGTTTGGTGGCTAAACATTTTTTTAACTTCTGCTGAATCCAGCATAACTTTGGAGTACTCAGGATATCATTTGAAAACAGGAAGTCAGATTTTTACATATACCAAGGCTGTAAAAAGGTCAGTGCCTAAGCCTCCAAGGTCTCATAAGACTACATCTCAGTGGAAATTAAAAACACAAGATATACTGCCACATCCAAAATTGAGTGTCACCAGAAATAGATATCACCCAAAACCAAGTACACTTAAATCCTATGCTAATAAAAATGTACTGGAAAAATAGGGTGATGGTGAGTTGTCTTTCAGGTTTCAATATCTCTGATGCCTTGGGAACCCACAGGACCTCCAGGATTAACAGGTATGACTACAACAGAGTTGTGGTCCATGTGGCTAAAAATCATCTGGCACGCAAAATCCTAAGAGATATGCAGAGACATTCCTGAGCTCTACATGACAAAAAGGTAGGAAAGGCTCCAACACTGAACAGAATCCTACCTTTGTCAAGAATGATGCCAAAGTACAAGGAAAACATGACTGAGTTCGACAATTGCTTGAATTATTGGTGTCATTTGAGGGAGATTCTTTATGTCCTAACATGACATGAATTCCTGCACAGCCAGCCATATTTGCTTTTCCAAGGATGGCTTTAATCTTTCATTTCAAGGTTTTCACATACTGGTTAAAGCCTTTATGCCTATAGTGCCTTTTTAGGCAGATTCAAACTAATGGATCTTCTAACATAAAAAACAGAAAAACAACAAATAAAGCAGCGGAAAAAAAATCAGTGTGGTGCTGCTTAACATACTAAGTCTAAATAACAAATAGCCGGGCCTTGAAGCCCTCCTGCATTTGGTGCACATTCAAGTGTATTACTAAAACCTGGATTAAAAGTCCAGAAAGGACCCCCTCAGTAGCAGGGAATTTATGCTTACCATACATTTAAACCTGATGGAAACTGTAGCAGAGTATCCATTTTTGTCAAAGACCACATTAACCCAAGGCAAATTCTCAGAGAACCACAAACTGAACTTAATGAGATTCAACTCACTCTAAATAAATCAACTATCAAAGTGAAGCATGTTACAAGCCCCCTCAATGACCCCTGAAAACTATGTCCAGTTCTTAAATACTTTGGATAAACTTCAGCTGCACAAAAACTCCATCATACTGGATGACTTTAGCTACCTGTTGATAAACTGGAGACCTATACTTGAAATGTAGACTATGCCCAAAAATTATTCAGTTTCATAAACAGTCACAGAGTTCAGTATAAGACAAAATGTTCTTAACTCATTCCTTAAAAATAGCATCTCTATGCACTATCCCACTGGTATGCCTTTCCTCATTCAAGTCCTGTCACAAATTGGTAACCTTTTCTTTCAGTATTCAGACTTCAGAGGAACAAAGTTCCTAAAATTCTATGATGAAATCTTAAAAGTTCAAGTATAATTGAAACCCCCAATATTTTTACATGGCTAGTAGTTATGCAAATAAATTCTATGCTCACCTAGAAAGCTGTATACATGTCAGTCCCTACTAAAACTAAACAAAATGGGAAGGGTAGTATCAATCCAGCATGGTGACCCATGTACATAAATAAATATTACATTAAAAGGAAAAAGCTCATTAGAGGATATAGCAAAAATAAAGACAGACAAATCAAGGACAACATCAAAAGGTTATCCAAGGTACTTAAAAAATATCGTAAGAAAGACAAAGGCTTCCATGAACCTAGGCTGGCATCAAAAGCAAAGTATAATTATAAATCCTTCTTTACTTGTGTCAGAAATTTATGAAATAAACCCAAAAGTGCTCTGAATTTATTCATAATGGCAATACCTACTCTCATCCAGTGGATTTCACAAATATATTAACTAATTCAGTGCAAATTTCACTCCAGAGATATCTATAAAAATCCCATAAACCTAAAGATCTTATACTTGCTATCATTGCAAAATAACATTTGTTAAAAATACTCATCAAAACAAAAGATACATCCTCTGTAAGACATGATGACATACTTTACAGCCTGCTGAACAGCACTAAAAATGTGCTTGTGGACCTGCTGCTACAACTATTCACCCTGAGTTTATCCACTTGCTTTGTCCCCAAGGTTTAGCACACAGCAGCTGTGATGCCACTTCACAAGGGCAGTGCCACCATGGACCTTGGGAATTACAGACCCATCAGTCTGAAAAGCCTCTTCTGGAAGGCCATGGAATGGGTCATAAAGTACAGTTGTGTAAGTTACATTGAACCATAACAGTAGATGCTTAAATTCCTCACTACTGCAGTAGGCTTTAGGCTACATGCATTGTACTTTGCCCAGGACATAACAACCAGCCAGCTTCCTAGAGCTCTAGCTCCCTTCCACACCTTCACTCTGACACTGATTGGACTGCCCGGGGCGGGGAGGGATTAGCAGTCTGAGTGAAGCTTTCTTCAGGGGTTTCTTGCCCAAAAGTAAAAAAAGGGAGCATACTCATCTTGATCCTCAAAAAGATATGTATAAAAACACATAACATTATATCCCAGCAATTAACTATATACAAAAGTAGGGTGATGGTGGGTGAAAGCAGCTACTGCAGCAGTGAATAATTTGAACATCTATTACTGTTATGAGTAAATGCAGCTTACACAACTGTACTGTGCTCATCCATCCCATTGCTGCAGTATCCTTTTGGGTTGATTACCAAAGCCTATCCAACTTGGGAGAAGGAAGGATATGGATCCAGGAGATCCTGGAGAATGGTCCAAGGAAAGCCTGTCCTGGATCTAGAAAAGGAATCACGTTTGAAATATCTCATAAATATCTGTACAGAGGATCAAGAACCATCTCTAGAATACTTCTAGAGTCCACCCTTTTCCAATATGTCAACAGAGAAGCAAATGCTCTAGTAGAATGTACCGTGATACTACCTGGAATAGATTTTCATGGTGAAAATGACAAAAGAAAATAGCTGAGAAAAACAATCTGTAAATAGTCTGTTTTGGCAGGGCTTGTCCCTTCTTTGTCCCAACATGGAAACAATTAATTGTTCTGCCTTTCTAAAGGACTTAGTTCTGTCATGATAGTACCTGAGATGCCTATGCACGTCCAGAGTATGTAGAATCCTTTCTCACTGGTTCTGAGGATCTGGATAGAAGACTGGGAGATTGATGGTTTGATTCAAGGTAAACTTTGAAACAACTTTGGGCATGAATGAAGGATTTTTTTTAATGTGACCCTTTCTCTTTGAAAGACCAGATAGGGTTCCTCCTCCACGAATGCTTGTATCGCAGATAATTTTCTTGCTGTTGCCAGAGCAAAGAAAGAACAGTTTTCCACATGAACCTTAACTCTGCTTAACAAGCAGGTTCAGATGGAGACAATTAACTGCAGTAGGCTTTAGGCTATATGGGTTGTGCTTTGCCCAGGACATAACAACCAGCCAGCTTCCAAAAGGTCTGGCTCCCTCCCACACCTTCACTCTGACATTAATTGGACAGCCCAGTGGAGGGAAAACAGCAGCCAGAGTGAAGATTTCTTCAGGGCTTTCTTGCTCAAAAGTAAAAAAGGGAGCATGCTCATCTTGATCCTGTAAAAGATATATATATAACAAGACAACTTTATATCACAACAATTAACTATATACAGAAGTAGGGTGATGGTGGGTGGAAGCAGCTACTGCAGCAGTGAATAATTTGAACATCTATTACTGTTATGAGTAAATGCAGCTTACACAACTGTATTGTGTTCATCCATCCCACTGCTGCAGTATCCTTTTGGGTTGATTACCAAAGTCTATCCAACCTGGGAAAAGGAAGGATATGAATCCAGGAGACCCTGGAGAATGGTCCAAGGAAAGCCTGTCCTGGATCTAGAAAAGGAATCAAGTTTGAAATGTCTCAAAAAGGTATGCACAGAGGATCAAGAACCATTTCTAGAAAACCTCTGGAGCCCGCCCCTTTCCGATATGTCATCAGAGAAGCCAAAGCTCTAGTAGAGTGTACCTTGATACTACCTGGAATACATTTTCCATGGTGGGAATGACAAAAGGCAATATCTGAGGAAAACAAAATCTGAAAATAGTCTGTTTTGACAGGGCTTGTCCCTTCTTTGTCTCAACATGGAAACAATTACTTGTTCTGCCTTTTTAAAGGACTTAGTTCTGTCAAGATAGTATCTGAGATGCCCATGCACATCTAGAGTATGTAGAATCCTTTCTCAAACTGGTTGTGAGGATCTGGCTAGAAGACTGGGAGACTGAGGGCTTGATTCAAAGTAAACTCGGAAACAACTTTGGGCATGAATGAGGGATTTGTTTTTAATGTGTCCCTTTCTCTACGAAAGACCATATATGGCTCCTTCTCCATGAAAGCTTGTACCTCAGATAATCTTTTTGCTGTTGCCAGAGCAAAGAGAGGAACAGTTTTCCATTACATGAACCTTAACTCTGCTTAATAAGCAGGTTCAGATGGAGACAGTTAACTTTTCCAGCACAAAGTTAAGATCCCAAGGAGCAACCTATTTTTGAGGAGGTCTCAGGTGTAAAACTCCCTTCATAAACTGTTTTGCTAAAAATGGAGAAGAAACAGGCAGATATATGGGCATACATGCTGAAATGGGCACAAGATGTACCTTGACAGAGGAATAAGAGAGGTCAGAGGATAGTAATTCACACAAATATTTAAGTACCAGTGGTGCATAATCCCCAATGCAGCCTACGCTATTGGCTAAGCACCAACTAGAAAATATTTCCCACTTGCCAATATAGAATTTCCCAGTAGCAGTTTTTTGCCTCCTTGAATATCTGTTGAATGTTGTAAAGAAAGAGGTAGCTAAAAGGAATCCAAATTGAATCATCCTGGCAGTTAGTTGAACATATTTGAGACTGAGGTGCATCAAACTTCCTTTGTCTTGTGTGAGTAGGTCTAGTCTGTGAGCAAACTTGTGGTAATAGCTCTTGGCCAGATCCATTAGAAGGAAGAACCAGTGCTGCCTGGGCCAAAAAGAAGATCACCACAATGATATTTAGGGAATTCTTCTGAATCTTCAGAATTACCCTGGATATCAGTAGAAAGGGTGGAAAGGCATTCAGGAATATTCCCAACCACTGGGAAGACAATGCATCTACTTTCCTGGCTTGTTTGCAAGGAATCCATGGGCAGACTTTGTTCAGTTTTCCGTTTTGACAGGCAGTAAACAGATCTACTTGAGGTATTCCCCACAACTGGATCAATTCCTGAAAGCCCCCCCCCCCCACATTCAATATCTATTTGTGAAGTCTGTCCTGATTCTGTTTAACTTGTCTGTCACTGTGTTTTGCTCTGATGGAATGTAAAATGATTGGAGGGTTAAGGAGTGCTGTGGACTCCCTCCCAAGCCATGAGGGTATTACCTTGTGCCATTTCTATTTTGTGTACAGCATATCATGGTGGTGTTTTTTTAATAAACAATTAAAAAAAAACAAGTACAACATATAGAAATATAAAAATAAAATGATAAAAACACAAACAAATATAACTATATATAATTATTTACAGCAATTTACAAAAAAGTGTTGTATACAAATTAGATACTTTGAATTAAAAGTTGAAAAAAACAAATAGCAGTAACAAACTACATAGATTTTACTTGTGCTATGGCGTTGTCTGTAAACACCTGAAGAGGCTCAGGGAGGGGACCATAGGTGATGAAGAAAATTTAAGTCACAGCCAAAATCTCTTTGACGCTGGTGTGATTTGGTCTAAGAAATTCCATAAGCGTTGTACCTGTGCCTCACAGAAACTGTTCCCTAAGTGAAATCTGAGGCATCTGCAGTTACATATTGTCTCGGTGGTAGAAAAGAAAAGGGGAGACCTGGATTGCTCTATCTATAGTCTCCACCATTGCAGTTCCTTTTTAGCAAAGCCCAAGAGTGGAATCTGAAATTCCAGATGATCAAATGTTGGGTCCATGTGTTTTTAGAAACCACTGAATTTTTGTCATATGTAACCTTGCAAAATGAATAATTAGAATCATACAAGCCATTATCCTCAGGATCCTGAGATATTCTGAGGTCTAAGTCTGAGACTGATTGGAATTTTAAGGTAAGAATCCACCTTCTCCAATGTCAAAAAAGCCTTTTGCTGAGAGGTATCTATAAGACACCCCATTAAGATAATCCTGTGTGGCAGGATCAAGGAGTATTTCTGAACATTTTTCTGAAATCCCAGATTGGTCAGAAGAGATAAAACCCATTCTAATGGCTCTTAACATCTGGGGAATGACTCTGCAAAGATGGGTAAGACATCTAAATAAGGATATATATGAATGACGGTCAGTCTGCAATAAGCTATTACTAGAGGTTGATACTCTGTAAATACCCTAATAACTGTAGATAACCCAGAGGGTAATGCAGAGAACTGATATTGTGATCCAGATTCAGCAAATCTTTGAACTTTCCTGAAGATTCTGGCTATGGGAATGTGATGATATACATCTTTTAGATCTACTGAAGTAGTAGCCTGTCCCTTTTTGAGAAAATAATCCTCATTTCTTGTTATTCCCCTACTGCCATCTTTTTTTGGTTCCCTATTTGGCTTTAGAGGACAAGAAAATTTTTAAGGAAAAGAAGATCTGGGAGATTTATGAGATGGGTTCTGAAAAATATTGGAAACTCCCTCTATTAATTTCCCTCTCTCATCAAATTGTTTGAGGACCTGAGCAGCAGATATTTCAACCAAAACCTCCTTATCTAAAGCTAAATTTAAAATTTCACACTTTATCTCATCAGAAAACTTCTGATTATGTAGCTTGGCATATCTCCTTATCACTGTAGCAGTAGCAGTGGTCCTAGACACAGTATCTTCATAGTCATGCACACTCTTTAAAAAATATTTTGATACTTAGAAAATGAAATCATGGAATTCTAATATGCATTACCTTGAGGAGGGGGTGTAGCAGATAACTCTGAAAATGTTTGCACAAAAAATAATAAACTTCCGCATACACGTCTGATAGTTAAGAATTCTATATAAAAAGTGGAAAAATAAAGTTAGCAAATCTGTTCAACACATTTCCTTCTCTGTCCAAAGCAGAAAGATTGGAACTAAGCAAAAGTCTAGCCCCAGCTGGCAAAGATGTGAATATGGCCACAGGGTCTGACCTGTGTTGGGAAAACAAAAGTGTGCTAGTTTTAGAAACTTTGAAAGGTTTATCTGCCTTTTTTGGGATCTGAAGTTTGAGAGTCAGTGTTACTATAGGCAGCATTAAATCCATCTTCCAAGGCTGGCACAATAGGAGGCATGGGGTGGAGTGAGGCGTATCTTCTTGTAACATATAATATCTCCTCAATTCAGGGGGGGGGAATCCACCTGTTTCCATAGCCACACAAAGCATGAGATGTGGTCATTTGTATGACTGTTGTTTAATTAATAAAAAAACACCTCATTCATCCTGACTGTTGTCTGAGAAAAGGAAAATTCCTCCAAAGGGGGTTGTGAGGAACAAGTTTTCTCTGAATCAGAGATATGGACTTGGGGATCTACAGCAGAAGAAGCCCTGTCTCTGTCTATGTCAGAATCCTCTGTCATGTTTTCATTAGGAATATCTCCACTGACGTTATTCTCAAGTAAGTAATTCTGAGTATCAGGATTAACAGCCTGTAACAATTTCTTGGTTATGGTAAGAAAATCATCTTTTCTAACATACACAATGTCTTCAGATGAACAATGTTTAACCTTTTGTTTTTTTCTTTACAGGTTTGGTTGAAGACCAACTCAGAGAAGATACTTCTTCCCCATCTGGAGATCTCTTTTCCCAGTTTCCTCAAGCAACATCTCATGAAGTGTCTTCCTGACCCAGAAAACATGATCCTCCCATTCGTAGATCACAGCTGAAGAGAACATGGCTGACCCCTAGTTCATGGAGGCTGAAAGGACTACATAAGAGGAAGCTGAAGAGGTAAATGAGTGGTTTGAGGAATGACAAATGGCATCTACCAATTCACCCACCAACAACTGAGGCATTGATTGAGCCCTTCATGTCTGCAAGGGCTCTTTGGTGAGTTTTTTCTTTCTTTCTAGGTACAGAAGGAGAGAGATCATCAGAAGAGGGGTTAAGTATCCATGCTTTAGCTGAGGAGGCCTTGAAGGAAGTATGCTTGGATGGAACAAGTCAGTTAGAAGGTAAGTTGTCAAAAAGTGCTCACAAGTAACACGCTTTCTCTGTCAGAAAAAAATGACAGATACTTTGTCACACAGTACACACAAGCACTAACATACCCCAGAATATTCTGTGCCCATATAAAACATTTCCCTACATTAAACTTTTCATTTATTAATACAAAGTTTACATTAGCAGTACATTTTCTCACAAAAATACCCCCCCCCAAGTTTAGAGCTAAAAATAATGGTCCTGAACAGGAAGCTTCCAATATTGGAAAGACTACCAGGTTTCTTAAAGGGGAAGTACAGCTTAAAATCTCTATTTAAAAACACCATTTTAAGGTAATATTCTTTGTGAAAAGGTTCCCCACTGCAGACTTATCTATCAGAAATTAAGCTGAAAGCTGGCTGCTGCTCATATAAAGCCTCTGAGCTGCTTTTTTCATGAGGTATCAAAAAAGTTAAGAAGAAAGACTCTCTCTGACTGCTGAGTCAGAGCGAAGATGTGAGAGGGAACCAGAGCTTTTGTAAGCTGGCCACTTTTATGTCCTGGGCAGAACAGAACCTATATAGCCTAAAGGTTACTGTAGCAATGAAAATGATGAACATCAGACCAGATAAAATATTACATAAAAAAATCTTGACCTTGAAGGCCATGGAATGAACTTTAATACTAATTTCATGAACTGTAATTGTACCCTGACTTAAAATGGGGTTCATTACAGCCATGCTAAATAAATCCAAAATATTTGAAAGAGAAGACCTGATAAACTCTAATATAACCCCCCCCCCCTAGCAGTTTGGCTTTGTTAAGGGTAAATCCTGTCTATTGAATCTGGTGATCTTTTGAGAGGTTAAGACAAGGTGTGGAGAGTGATCACACTGTCCATACAGCATAACTTGACCTTCGCAAGGTGTTTGATACCATACCACATGTCAATATTATCAACAACATCAATAACAACATTATGTGGGTACATGAAAGGTGTAAATGGCCCCATGGCTCATTTGCCTTGCACATTCTATAATCCAAAGATTCCATGATTCTATACAGAGTAGGAAGTCACTATTATGATTGGAGGTCTTCTCCAGCTTATCAACTATTTTGGAAATATAGTGCCATGGACCCATATAACCAATGACTTTGCTTACAGTACTCAGCATCATTGCTGATGGTCAAAATCTTGCTCATTAGCAGGTTTAGGGTAGGGAATGTATTTGTTGACTCAGTATTAGGACCAAGAATGTTCTAATATGCTTGGCCAAATGCCATTCTTCAATCAATGATCAGGATATATTTTTGTCTACAGATTGATTCACAAGGCTGACAGCTGAGGAGAAGATTGTCTGCACCTAGTTCAGGGCAAATTTCATTTTGATTTATTGTATCTTCAGTGGACCCAAAATGGATACATGTACTGATGTAACTAAATAACAAACTTGACTGAATTTTATGAACTTTCATGATGAACTGGATGAATACAAATGTCAGGAATACCCTTTTTCAGGCTTGTCTCATTTGAAAAACATAACTAGGATAGCCTGTCAGGACATCAGTAGCAACAATGCAGATTTCTCTCAACTGTGTAACAACTACTTGTTTTATCACCATATATTCTTTAGAATATTTTGGGCATGGAAATGATCAACAAAGATATTGGCAACCTACAGACACTAGACCCATCCCAGTTTGGTTTTGTCAAAGGAAGGTCATGCCTACTTAACATGGTAGACTTCTTTGAGAAGGTAAAAAAAGGCAATGGATGAAGGGTAAAGGTACATATGGCCTACCTAAACCAATCATTTGACACATTACCCCTCTCTGGTGTTGTGGGCAAACTCACTGAACTAGGCATAAATCTATGCACAACTCACTGGATTGCCAGCTGGCTCACAGATAGAACCCAAGAAGTCTGGATTGGTGAGACCACCTCCACCAAGAGGCAGGTCACCAATGGAGTACCACAAGGTTCTGTGCTGGTCACACTTCTGTTTGACATTTACTTCTCAGAGGTCAAGGCTAATGTGAAGAGCCTCTGGCTAACCAAGTTCGCACACAACTACAAATTGGGAACGATCATAAATTCTCCCCTTGATATTGACATCCTGCAAGAAGGTCTAATACAGACAAATGACTGGTGCCAAAGCCACAGATTAAAACTCAGTGCAAAGAAGCGCATTCTGCCGCCTTTTGGGAAAATCTCTACCCAGGCAAATCCCCAAGAGTTAGCCTAGTAGTTAGAGATCTGGGAACATATGTAGACAGTAATCTGGCCTTTGACCAATATGTAGCCAAAACAGTAAGACAATCATTCTATGTCACTCAACTCATAAGCAAGAGTATGGCACCCAGGTCCAAGGGAGTTATAGTACCACTATACTCATCCCATATCAAATCCATCATTAAGTACAATGTCCCATTTGTCACATACCTGACTAGGCATATGCAACAGCTGGAACATCCACAGAGATTCCTCACCAAGAAAATCCAAGGTATAAACACATTGTCCAATACAGATCTACAGCCCTGTCTCTAAATTCATTCTCCTACAGGTTGTTAAGAGACGATCTGTGCTTGGCATGTAAAGCATCCTTAGATCCAGCCCTGAAGGAGCTTTTGTACATTTGCAAAATGAGTAGCAAAAGAAACACCAGAACTACGGATTTGAACTATGCATGCTGGCGAGACATATATGAGACTCAAAGGATCTCCATGCTCTGGAATAGGCTCCCTATTCATGTGAAGCAGATTCCATCCCTAAACCTATTCAAATATAATCGTGACCACTGGATAAAAAATTGCAATTTCATCCCTGGGCTGAGCCCCCATGTCTCGTATAGACAGAGGCAGTCAGTGAACATTCCCTAACTAATAATGGATGGGTATGCATAAATTCATCTCCAAGGTGAGCATGTCTATAAATATAGGCCTGCAGTAAACATTCCCTAACTAACATATCCCCCTGACATAAAGTTTAGCAATATCCAAACAAACATACCCCTCCTAACAAATATACCCTCCAATTAAGACACATAGGTTACAAGGGGACACAACTGGGTTAGGCTGCATGGCTAGGCTTATAAAGGCGCTGGTGGTCATTAGCATAGTATATACCTATGAACCTCTGTTCTGATGGAAGCAGTATAAAATTCCACTTTGCAGAAGCAGGCATAAATAAGGCTATAGTGTCTCACCAGTACCTATTACAAATGCTCCCGTATATTCTTAATAATCTCTGACCTGCTCTCTATGCTGCTTTGACAGGAGGTTAAAGTGAAGGTCACCCTACCTACTTATTGGTGCTTTGGAGTCACTGCAGACTGGTATTTACAGACTTTACCTGCTAATTCATGGTGGCAAACTTCTTTCTAATAGCTCATTCCTATAGCAATATAATATGGATATTCTAGAGGGTGCTATGGGCCAGATGTGTCTGAGATTCTACAGATAGATACTAACTGTTCTATATAAGTATGGTAACTTCTGCCTTATACAGGAACAGATGCAAAATGTTTTCCTTTCAGGAAAGCTTCTACTTTTTACATATTCAAGCATCTCTGAAGTTGTTGTATCACTTAACATACTGCCTTTCCCACTCACTAAAGTAGTACTCAAACAGTACAGTACTCTAGCTTCATACTATTAACATTACTTCTAAAGGCCAGATTGGTACTTATCCCACACACTGCACCTTATTCCCCTGCTTCTATTTCTCAACATTTTCTTTTTACCCTTCTAGCCTAGCATCACTACTTGGCTAGCACTGCCCCTACCCTTACCTTTCTCTTCTTAACTGGAGGAGTTGTCACCAATGTACTTCAGATTATATATATGTTACATATTCTTTTCTAAGAGCACGCCCAAAGCGCACACATCCAGTCAATACTTACGCTATGTCAACAAAGCCTAAATTGGACATTGAAAAAGGTACTTCAGTGAATTTTTCTAGCCCTTGGGGCAACGTTATAAATGCTTCTCCCACTACTTATGTTGTAGGTAATTTGGACAAATTTTTAACTAATGATTATGATTTTAAAACAAAAGATCATCAAAACAAAAAGTATTTGGACAATTCAGTTAATTACAAAGGGACTGTAAAGGACATGATTTATAATTTAGGAAAAATATTATTAGCTGTGAAAAGTGTAAAGATTGACAATGCATATATGTTGAAATGTATTAATTTAGGTATTGTACCGATGGGTTTAAGGTTTTTTAAAATGCCAATGGGGGTAAACTTAGACAATGATACAAAGATGGAATTTAACAAATTATTTGACAGTTATGGTACTAGTTTTATGAACTTAATCATAAAAAAGAATGATGAGAAACTAAGTGGGTTAGTTAATGAGCTTGAGAAGCTAAATAATGGCATTGTTACAGATTTGGTGTTCCCTCAATGGAAGGATCTTTATGAAAAACAGTTTAAATTAGCTGAAAGTAGAGCTATTAAGATTTTTGATAGAAAGAATAAGAAGTTAACATGCGATATTGAACAATATCACCACAATAGGGCTTATTTATGGAAAGGTGAGATGGATAGGGAACCTTTTAATGTTGGTGTGAATAGAAGGGAAACCCACAAGGATTCTGGCCTAAATTTTCAAGGGGGCCGTTATTTTACACCCCAACAGAAATGGAATTACCCACAAAGGAACCATCAAAAGAGATGGTAGCTAACAACATTGAGAATACTAACAGTTAGTTTCTACAGACTGGGGTTAAAATTATTAATGTACCTACTTTGGAAAATAGTATGGTACATAATAAACAGGTTGAAGAGGTTGTTATTGTCCAAGATGACTTAAAAATTTTTAACTATACTAGTTTAAACATTTTTGATGAACATTTTTCTTTATTTAAGAAGGGTATGAAATACATACCAACTGCTAGGTTTAATTTAGCTGACACTATAGCTGAGGTCAAGCTATATTGCCGTAGACTAAACCTGGCGGTTACTATGCAAAATAATATGAAGTTGGCACATGAACATGAATTAAGGCGAAAAAGCACCTTTATTCCAATACCACATAGGAATGTATTAAACTTTGAGGACCTTATATGTCAGGATATATATAGATATAATAGGAAAAGAAATAAATGTTTGTTTAGTGACAACGTTACTATGCAAGAGAGAACATGTCTGAAAGAATTAATTTGTAACAAAGACATAAGGGTTATGAAACCCGACAAAGGTGCGGGGATTGCTTTGTACAACACGTTGGATTATGTTAACAAGATACAGGGAATATTAACTGGGACAGACAATTATGAAATAGTGTCTTTAAATGAAATTAATATTGGATATCGTAAGATTGATTTAGCTTTAGAAGAGTATTTGATTGACAATAGGATCACAGTGGAGACCTACAATTTTTTAAGGGTTGAACATCCTGTGCTTGCCACTATAGTGGGCATTCCCAAAATCCATAAGGACATACTTGACCCTCCTTTTCTCCCCATCATCTCAGGCAGTAAATCTAAGACCTTTAATATAGGGGTAGCGATAGACAGATGGGTCAAGCACATTTATGGGAATACATCACATCTCATAAAGGACTCTTGGATGTTTTTGTCCAATCTTACTTCTGACAAATGGAAACAGAGCTTGCTTTACATAACCATTGATGTGATAGATCTGTTTTCTTGCATCCCTAAGAATCAAGGCTTAGAAGATTTTTGTGAAAGCATGAGAAGGTATTCCAATCTCAGTTGGGATCGTATCAATTTGATAACTGACATGATGGAAATAGTATTAGATCATAATTACATTTACTTTGAAGGGGAATACTTTAGACAAACTAGGGGTGTTGCTATGGGGGCTTCGTGTGCCCCTATTTTTTCCAATTTGGTTATGTTGGCATGGGAGTACGAACATGTGTTTAGTCACAGCTATTTTCAACATGTGGTCAACTACACAAGATTTCTTGACGATATGTTTCTGTTATGGGATGGATCAGTTGAATCCTTTAATGAATTTATGGTGTACTTAAACCAGTCTAGCGACTTTTTGAAATTTACACACAAAATAAGGCCCGAGGGGATAGCCTACTTGGATACATTTATTAGACATACAGTCACTGGGTTCCAGTCTGAGATCCATAGGAAAGAAACATTCTCAAATGGATATCTGGAATTCACCAGTAATCATCCCAAACACATTTTAAGAAACATCTTCAAGGGACAATGCATCCGGGCAGCTAGAATGTCCTCCACTTATGAGATAATGATTAAGGAGATTCATTTAATCAAAAACATGTTTATTAATAGAAAGTACCCCATCCAACTATTGAATGACAAAGCTTCATATGTTATACGAGAATGGGGTAAAAAGTACCCTCCAATTCTGGGTACCCCCCTCAACATTAATAATGCTACACAATCTGGAAGAACAGAGGGCTTTGAGTAGAAAAAAGCATGTGTCTTAATGTACTCACCACATGTTAATGAAATTAAAAATATTTTATTTAGACATTGGAATATTTTAACTATTGATGAGGAAACAGACCATGCTGTATATACAAGATAGGATTGAGCATAAAAAGATTGTTAGAGAGTACCACAAACAATCGCAATAACCCTATGTTGCAGGATGTCTCCACAAAAAAGTGTGGTTCTTGCAGTCAGTGTTTTGCTATAAATGAAAATAAGGGTTGCAAACTTGATGACATAAACATGACATATATAAAGTTTATAAAAGGGAATTGTTATAGTACTAACATAATATACCTTGCCAAATGTGATTTATGTACAGCGTTTTACACTGGAAAAACTGAAAGGCAATTTAGGAGACGGATTTATGAACATCTGTATAAGATCAAAACTCATGACACTAAGAATGCCTTATTCAGACATATAAAACAGTATGGTATTGGACATACTTTTAGATTTGCCATAATTGATCATGTTCAAAAATCACCCCGGGGAGGTAATATTAAAGCCCTTTTAGGAAAAAAGGAAAGTATGTGGCAGATGATGACTAATGCCACCAAGGTTCCTGGTATAAATGATTTTATATCTATTAAACCCTTACTACAATTATTATAAATGGATATATTTATTGATTTTACACATCTATTTTATATGTTTCCGTTTTTAATCTGTTTAATTGGTTCATGCTTTTGTAGCAACAACCTAGTGGGTTTGTTTTTGGACACCCGTTAGTAATATGCAGGAATTTATATACACATAGATTATTTTATTTCACAAGCTATGAATTTAATAGATTAGTGTTCCTTTGGTACATACATTCTTGTTTTTCATATAATTATATATATAAATATTCTTACATATATATATTTCATATTTACATATTCATTTTATATGTACATATATTTACATTTTTAACTTGTTTACAGTAGTGGGATTCATGATTATTAGGACTTGTAAATATATTAATATGTTAGTGATATTTTAGCAATGTATATGTTTCAAACGCTATATTGAGCGTCTGTATATTGAATTTAAGGTTTTATTCACTTTTTGTATGCATTGGCACTTTAAATAAGGTGACGTCAACTATTTTGAAATGATTTCAAGTTGATGCCAAAAAGTTGTTAAATGTGGTGTCAATTAAGATGTACTTTGTCTGATGAAGTCTGCATTGCAGATGAAAGCGCTTACACTTGTTCTGCTTAGCTTTTTGTTGTTTGAGTGTTATTAAACTTGCCGCCTCATCCTTGCTCGAGTCCTGCTTCACTGTTTGAACTAGTTAACCTAGAGGAGACTGGTCGTGGTCTCATTTTTGGATTCAGTTGTTGTTTTTCTAAAAATATTATAACTCAACAAATTTGATTAACATGATGTGATAAATAGTGCATGTAAGCACAGTGTTTGCATAAAAGTCAGACCATGCACAGTCAGAAGGGGCAACTCCAAATGTGTAGGAGAGCCAGTGTGTACCCAGTAGTGAGAATGATTCAAACTGTGTGCTTGGGATCCACATAGGTTTCTTCAAATTATATAACAGAAAATAAAAATGCTGACAAGGCTTTTGATGCTGAAGAAAGTGGCTGATTTACTGTGAATAGCTCAAATGGGAAGAATCAAAGATCATAAACCAAACATTTTATAAATGTAGAAAGACATAAGCAATTTTATAATAAATGTCATGCCTCTAAAGAAACAGATGGTGACATTACTCACATAATATTGATTACTTTGGAACATGGGTCTTAAAAAAAACTAAGGATACAACTTATAAACAGATTCTGAAACTGTTAAAATGACATTTTGAGCTTAAAATACTGGTGGCTTGCAGAAATATGTTATTTCTGCCATTATATTCAGAGGGCTAGTGGAACAGTGATGCAATATGTAGTTGAAACAGTGAACTGAGAAATGTAAATCTAATTTGGATGAATTACTCAACGAAAGATTCATATGTGACATTCACAGTGGAGCATATACCAAATATTTTTTTTTCTGAATTATATTTAACATTTTCTAAAACATTTAAGATTGTGTTAAGAATGAAGGCTGTAGACATAGATGCGCAGCAGCTGAGAAAGTCCAAATTACCTTTTGAGACTAGAGGAATTCATGGTTACATCGAATGTTGAAAATGTTTTCCAAAATAGATCTAGGATCTCCTTAACTACAGGTATTACTTAATGACAGGTTAATACATATAGAGCTTTATTTGGGTCTAACACTACCATCTGTTGTGAATGTAACACTAGCTATTTTTCTAAGAACAATAGACTCATGGATCCATAGGTTCATGGGTATTAACTAAACTAATTATCTGTGAGGATCTTAAGAAGCCTAGCCTTACACCACCATGGTAGTTTTTAAACCATATATTTTGAGCATGAATAACCCAAAGGCAGTCAGAGCAAGGAAGTGTTGGACATTTACTTGTTGCCACTTTTTATGAGGGACATGGGTGTTAAACAAGGGGTGAATTTGCAATTTCACATCCATTTATTCAAATTATGTTTGAAATGAGTAAGAAAAGTGTAGATCAAAGTGTATGAGTTGTACCTTTAAAACCACTGTAGTTCATGGGCATGTTCATATAAGTACTGCACATGCAAACAGAGTGCCATTTTGTGTAAGAAGTTGGAGTGAAAGCATGTATGTGTGTAGCAGTCAGTCAGTTAGTTAGTTTATTTAAGTTTAATGTTCCAGTCATCCATCCTGATGTGTTTGTGTGTAATAAACATCTTAAATGAACACCCAAGCCTCATTGTCTTATTTAAAAACACAAGACAAGCAACAAAAAGTACTTCACTTTATGTGGAGTGGAAGATGGCTCCATAGGATTGTAGGAGGTTACTAGCCTATTGGCTCTGAGGCCCTTATAAGCCTAGCTAAGAGTTTAGCCCATGTTTAGACAAGTCAGCACCCAGACCCCCTGTCCATCAGAGACACAGGTGGAACCCCAGGAGTGTATTTTCTGTTTCCCATCCAGTTATCCATGTTGCGCTTAAAATGGGATAATGAGGTACTCTGCTTGACATGGAGAGGGAGTCTATTCCACAGATGGGGGAGTCTCTGGGACACAAATCTGTCCTGCAAACAAGATCTATTGATATTAGAGACCAGGTTGAGGTTGCACGTACAGATTGCTCAAGTGCAGCTTGACTTGCGGATATGCAGCAGTCCCATCAAGGTGGGGTCTGAGATTGCTTTGTATGCCAGACAGAGGTCACCTCTGAGGAGTCTGTATGAAACTGAGAAGAGGGACAGGGCTTTTAGCCTATCTGTGTAGGGTAGGTCTTTGAGGCCCTGGATTCTCCCAGGGAGGAACCTCTGTGGTCTCTCCAGCTGCTGCATGTGCTTTGCGAGGTACATGCCAAAAGGGGTATTGTATTGTACTCAATAATTTGTCTTATAAGGGAAGAATACAGGGATCTTATGACCTCTTTGTGCCTGGATGAGATACCCTTACTTATAAGGTGGGCCCTGTAGAAAGCTTTCCATACAATGGAAGCAACATGGTGGTCAAAAGTCAGGTTGCTATCAATCTGGGTGCGCAAATCCCTCGCTACTGATGGTGTACGTAGGACATTGTCATTAATGTGATATGTGGGAACATCACTCCCCCCAAAGGGGATGATGATGCATTTTTTGGCATTCAGCTTGTGGCCATGTTTCTGGCACTAGTCATTTGTTTGCGTGAGACCCTCTTGGAGGACGTCCACATCACTTGGGGAACTGATGACTGCGCCCAGCTTGCAGTCATCTGAAACTTGGTCAGCCATAGCCCACTGGTTTTGGCCTGCACCTCAGAGAAGTATATCCCAAATAACAGAGGCCCCAAGACCAATCTCTGGGGTATGCCACTCATTATGGGCCTACTGCTTGAGGTGGCTTCCCCTATTTTGATTGGGTGGGTTCTATCAGTGAGACAGTTTTCTACCTATCTGGTAACATATGGATTGATGCCTAGTTGAAAGAGTTTATCAACTATGCCCGAGTGGGGAATAGTGTCAAAGGCTTTGGCCAGATCAAGGTAGGCAGTGTACACTGTCTTCCCCTTATCCATGGCTTTGGTGACTGTCTCAACGAAGTCAACCAAATTTAGCAGTCATGACCTCCCCTTGACAAAGCCAAACTTTGTGAGGTCAAGTGTTTAGAAGTTGATAATGTCCCTGTTAATGAGGTCCACGATAATCCATTCCATGGCCTTGCAGAGCAGGCTAATTAGGCTGATGGGTCTATAATTTTCTGGATTGGTGGAGGCTCCACCTTTGTGCAAAGGGATGACAGTGGCTGTCCTCCACTTGGCTGGGACAAAGCCATTACTCAGGTTTTGGTTGAATAGGGTGCCTAATGGTGCTGCATGTTCATGCCTGAGTTCATGGAGAATGCAGCCTGTGATGTTATCGGGTCCCATGGAGGCTGCATTTTTTGCCTCTGAGAGGGCAGTGATGACCTTTACCCTAGAGATAAGGGGTGGGGGCAGAATATGAGGATATCCTGATTTAATGATGGGGGGACAGAGGGTAGAAGTTTTTGCTGAATCTGTCAGCCAGTAGATTGGCTATATCTACAGCATTTGTGTATGTGGTGTCCTTGACCACCAGTTCTGAACAGATCTGGGTGCTTCCTTTGAAATTGCGGACATATGTGAAGAAGACCTTATGATTGTCTTTAGTAGATGTGGTCAATTTGGACTTGAAGTTGGCTTTAGAGGATTTTACTAGTTTTCTTATTTGCTTGTTCAGGCTAAGGAGAGATTGCTTCCAATTGGGCACCTGCTCCTTCTTGGTCCTGGACAGCCATTTTTTCCTTTTGTTATATAGTTTTTTTATTGCAGATGTCACCAGACAGGTTTTGCAAAGGATGATTTTGTCCTGTCAGGTATTCCTGATTCCATGCATCTATATAAATGTTCGTATAACACTTTGGTGTAGATTTGGACATTGGTACCAGTTCCTGTAGTGGGGAGGGGGCTGTGAAGATGTTTATACCATCCCTCAAGAGGTTGAAATCGGCTTTGGAGACTTTTTCGTTTGACCCTAGCTATGAGGGGATGAGAGGAGATAGTGACTTTGAAAGTGACTGCTTTATTGTCGGATTTTACCAAAGAGGATGATACCGTAGGGGTGCTGCAGTGGTTACTCATGTTGGTTAATACCAAGTCCAAGCTATCACCTCTTGTCGGGGTATCAACTAGCTGTTCCAAGGCATTTGCATTGATAAAATCAAGGAATCTCTGGGCATTTGTGTTCTGGCATTAGTAGTTTTTGTAATCTGTGGTTGGTAATTAAAGTCAACCAGGATCGGGGTAAAGGATTGAATCTTGATAGATATGAAGAGGTCTAGATAGATGGAGTAGGCATCTTGAGTCAGGTTTGGAGGCCTGTAGCTAGCTATAATTTGAATAGGGGTCTTGTCAACGGTTAACTGGACCTGGAGTGTCTCCTGTGTATCATATTGTTTGACCAGCCTGGAGGTGTGTGTGTGTCTTTAACAGATATTGAAACTCCACCTCCTTTGGCTTTGCTGTCCATATTTTGGGGTCTGAATGTATGATAGGATGAGTAGCCAGGTAAGGCTGGGGTGCTCTCTGAAGCTTTGAACCAGGTTTATGTGACTGTACAAATGTCAGCATCTTCCAGGGTTAAGAATGCTTGCAGTGAGCACAGTTTCATGTTTAGACTCCTAACGCTTAGCAGCATGACCTTTAATTTGCATTTTATTGAGATGTTTATGTTGGTAGTATCGACCTCATGACTTTTCCTAAAAAAGGCACTATGGGGGAGGCAAGAACCTGTGCCAGAAGCCTGAAGCCCAAGTGAGACAGATGCAGGCCATCTCTTGCAAAGCATCGTGGTCTGTTGAGTAGGAGGAGGAAACACAAATACTGTAAAAGCAGTTGAATAAAGTTTTTTTTTTTTAGTAAAGTGGAAAGGGAGAAAGGAGAAATGTTCACTCTGTATTAGTTAGAATGAGCTAATAACACTGGATTGGGAGACGTGTCTCAGATCAATTTTATAGTAGGTGCAGGCAACTGCAAAGCTACCAAGTATAAAAACAAGACACCAATAGGCAGGGAGGGTGGGAAACTATGCTACAGCTACTGGTTACACTACACTATTTTAGGCAGAAAACACTACAGAAATGTTTATAACAGCAGAAAAACAGCAGTGAAACACTAAATTAAAGTTTTAAACAGATAAAGAAGCAAGGAGACTCTAGAGAATGCTTTTAACTGCAATAGAAAATGTATTCTCTATGATACACAACAATTCCTCCAACATGTTCTATTTATAATGTAAAAGATATTGAAATCCCTTGAGTGGGGTATTCAAGCTACCACTCGAGTTGTGAATGTGTTCTAGGTCTGACAGGTTAGGGTCTGTTGAGGATTTATATATTGGGCAGAGGTTGCCTGTTAATATCCTGTGTGGTACTGGGTAGAGGGAAAAGGCTTTGAAATAGTTTGTATAGTTTTTGTGACTTGGTCCCTTAATTATTTTAGTGAGAAAGCATTGTAGTCAGTCTAGCAGTGACAAGTGTTTGGATAGGTACATACCAAATGGGGCATTATATTTAATGATCAACTTGATGAGAGCTGAGTACAGTGGAATGATTATATCCCTGAACTTGTATGCCATACCTTTAGATATAAGCAGCATGATTAAAACAGTTCACTGTCAACAAAGCTTTCTAGATCCCTGACTATGAGACCAACTTTCCAGGGGTGTATTGTTAATGTGATAGTTTCAAGGGAAATCATGCTTCCAAATGGTACAATTATACATTTCTTGTCATTTAATTTTAGTCCATGGTTTTGGCAACAGCTGTTGCTCTGGGGAAGTCCTTCTTGGAGGATTTTGGTGTCCTCTGGGGGAGTTTATGGTGTCACCAAGTTTACAGTCATCTGCAGACTTGATCAGCCATAAACCCTATACATAATGGAACATAAATGGAAAAACTTATTCAAGGACATAGTAAGTACTTTTTGATTTGCTAATTGCTGCATAGACAGAAGCTGAGCATTGCAGTAACATAGGCAAATTTGAAATAGAGGCACATGTTGTAAAAACTGAAACTTTTTTATTGATATGACAGCAAAAATCAACTTCTACAAGTCTTTGATTATAAAGATGCTTAATAATTGTATGTTAATAAAGTAAAGTTAGAAACATACACCCTGGAGTCAAACAGATTCAGTTCAAAAGCCCATAAGGCAACTCCTACACATACAAATATTCTCATTATAGGAGGCTCCACAGTGAGACACACTGATGCACCATTCACCAGGCTGTGCAAAGAGAGGATCACAGTTACTTACCTATTAGGAACCAGGATTCAGTACATTACAAGCACTCAGGTCCCTGCACTGCAAGCATACTTATGACACGGTCATTGTATACATGGATGTAAATGACCTGAGGCATACCTTCCTGGACTATATAAAGACAGACACAATGGAATGTGTGTCTGAGGTCAGTATGAAACTAGCCTTGAACAGTATTCTGCCATTACAAAGAATGATGCCACAATGTGGCTTTGATTCTAGTGTCATTCTAATGGAGTACAATATATATATATATATATATATATATATATATATATATATATATCTATATATATATATATATATATATATATATATATATATATATATATATATATCAGCCTGGTAAGAGATGGTACATGGTCCAAAATGCTTTGGTAGTGAGGCCCTGCCCCCCCTTCAGCTTTCCTATATTGCCTAAGAACGTATTCACCCTCATTGCATCTTTTTTAGACAAAGACAGTTTTTTAAAGCTTCCAGTATAAATAAACAGAATCAGGATAACTTTAAGATGTTACTGCTCAATGCTAGGGGCCGTAACAAAAACACCACACCATACAATCACTACTTATGCTCAATAATGTAGATGTATGCATTGTCAACGAGCCCTGGTTCTAAACCAGTGAAAGTACACCAGCAGTTGAGGGCCTCAGTGCCTGTCACTTGTACAGACTCACTACAACAGCAGTTGGCACTAAAGCTGGAGGAATCTCTGTATTCTTAAAACCTCCAGACTCATTAGATAAGATAATAATTTTGAAATCCTCCGCATCCAACTTACTATAAACAAAACCCCTTATCAGTCAGAGCTAACTATAGGAACCCGTGTCCCCCTTTCAACCCATACCACCTACCTAACCAGTAAAGAGCCCCTGTGTATTAAGCCAAACACCATTCTACTGGGAGATTTCAACTGTCATAGGATCACAGGAGGTTACTAGGCTATCGACCCAGATGTCATTTCAAGCACAGCTGTTTCATCCCAATGTAATGCCATAGATACTCTAATCAATACCCAGGAATGTATTTAGTAATGACTGCCCATGTCCAGGAAGGTTGTGGGCACTATCCCCCGGAAGAATTTACAGTGCCCCATCCACTCTCCAGGTTCCTTTTGAACAGTGCTCTGCTTCACATATATTGGCAACCTGTTCCAAACACACAGCAATTGCTGGGAGACAAATCTGTCCCTCCAGCATGTCCTATTCAACTAGAAGGCCATATTTAGGTCCCTGGAATGGGTAGCTTCAGGCCCGTTTGATTTAAAGATGTGCAGTAAATTATTAAGTTTGGTTTGGAGATTGCTCTGTAAGCCAGGCATAAGTCTTGCCTAAGAAGTCTATACGATGCTGAGTACAGTGACAGGGACTTTAGTCAGTCTGTGTATGGCATGTGCTGGAGCCCCTTGATCTTCCTAGAAACCTCCAACTACTGCAGGTGCATTGTATGGTACATGCCAAAAGGGGCATTAAACTCAATTATGGGCCTGATTAGTGACAAGTCTAGAGGGGTTAATACCTCCTTTGCTCTAGAGGCAATGCCTTTGCTAATCAAGTGTGCTATGTAGAAAGCCTTCCTTACTACTGTAGATGCATGGTGGTCAAAGTTAAGGTCGCAGTCTACTTGTGATCCCAGATCTCCTACCACTTCATAGGTACATAGGGTATTGTTTATTTGATAGTGTGAAGGGACATTGTTTTTACTGAAGGGATTGAGAATGCATTTCCTTACATTCACTTTGAGACCATGATTGAGACACCAGTCATTGGTCTGCACAAGACCCTCCTGAAGTATACTGACATCATTTGTTGATTCAATAATTGCATCCAGTTTACAGTCATTTGCAAACATGGTCAGCCACAGTCCCTTAGTTTTGGCCTGAACTTCTGCGAAGTATATACAAAACAGTAGGGGGTCCAGCACTGACCCTTGTGGTACCCCACTGGTGACAAGTCTACTGGTTGATGTGGAGTTACCCACTTTGATAGTGTGTGACCAATTTGTGAGCCAGTTGGCAACCCATCTTACAACAAAGGGGTTTACATTCAGTTTGCTAAGTTTATCGGTAATGCCTGAGTGTGGGATTTTGTCACAGAACTTTGCCAAGTCGAGGCATGCTGTGCGCACAGATTTACCATCATCAGTGGCCCTTGTCACATTTTTGAAGAAGTCCACCAGGTTTAACAGGCAGGATCTGTCCTTGACAAAGCCAAATTGGCTAAGATCCAGGGTTTGGAGGTCACCTGCCTTTATTTATGAGGTCCACGCTGATACGTTCCATGGCTTTACAGATGAGGCTGTTCGGACTTATGCATCTTTAATTCCCTGGCTCTGTTGCTAAGACATCTTTGTGGAGGGGAATAACTATTGCTGTTCTACATTCTGCAGGAACAAAGCCAGTGGTTAGGCTGTGATTGAATAGGATACTTAATGGTGATGCTAGTTCATGTTTTAGTTTGTTTCGAAGACAGCCTGGGATGCCGTGTCATCCCATCAAGGCTGTGTTTTTTGCCCTAGACAAGACTTTACTGATCTGCTCTTCTGATATGTAGGGTGGAGGGGAAGTTGGGGTCAAAGATTCTGATAATTTTGGAGGGGATAAGGGAGTGAAAATTTTTACCAAATCTGTCTGCTAGCAGGTTTGCTATCTTTGCTGGATCAGCATGTGTGATACCATTAGTTACTAGTTTGGCACATGCTTGGGTCCTACCTTTTAGGCTATGTGCATAACTGTAAAAGGCCTGATGATTATCCTTGGTTGTGATTGCTAAGTTTTTCTCAAAGTTACCCTTAGAGGATTTGACATGTTGTCTTATTTGCCTGTTGAGGCTGAGGTGGGTGCTTTTCCATTGTTGGGACCTCACCTTAGTTTTCTTAGACAGCAGGTTTTTACGTTTGTTGCAAGGTTTGTTGAGATGCATGTCTACAGTGGCAGTTTTTTTTTTACTTGGGGATCTGGCTTTGATTCCCTATGGAACAGCCAAGTCTATACACTTATACAAGTGATTGTACAAGGCTTTAGTGTAAGGTTTGGTGTAGTTACCCCTTCCAGCTGGAAGTGGGGCTTTGAATGCATTTATACCTTCCTCTAGAAGGGTATAGTTTGCTTTGGTGAAGTTGTTTAGTCTGATTTCACCCTTTGTGAGTTCTGGTGTTATTGCCAGTTTGAAGGTGACTGATTTGTGGTCAGATTTAAGTAATGAGAGTTCGACATTTGGTGTATCTGTTTGGTATGTTAATGAGGACCAGATCAAGTTATGTTTGTTCCCTTGCTGGGGTTTGAATAATTTGTTCCAGGGCATTTGAGTTAACAAAGTCAAGGAGCTTTTGCATTAGTGAGTTAGGGCTAGAGTAGGTTTCCTAGTTGATGGTGGGATAACTGAAATCCCCCATGACCAGAGTGTTTGGCAATATATGGATTTATTCCATTTTGGCCAAGTAGGCCTCATGTACATCATGATCCATGAGGGGGATATATAACTAGCTATGACTTGAATGGGGGTCTTACCCACAGTAATCTGAACTTGGAGTAACTTAATGGAGTTGTCCAGTCTAACTAGTCTGGAGGTGAATTTATCTCTAATATAGATAGAAACACCACCTCATTTGGTTCTCACATGTTTGTTTTGTGGTCCGAAGGTGTGGAAGGCATTGTAGCCTTGGAAGGTTGGGATAATCTCTGAGTGGTAGTTGAAGTCACCGGGTTCCTATCAGTTTGTCGAAACTTCAGCAGTTCGAAAACCATATGTTCGAAATGTGATGTACAAAAACTGATTATCGCGAAGCTGCGGAACACCGAATTCTTCACAATTTCACAATTTTCAGCACTGTGGTGGAAAGTTACAGGTTGGGTTCAGGTAAGTGTGCGATTGTGCAGATGTTAGGGTTAGGGCATGGGTTAGTTGAGTTAAGGTTAGGGCGCGGGTGAGGTGGGTGTGTGAAAGTGACAGACTTTAGGGTTAGGGCAGGATAGGTGAGTTAGGGTTAGGGCACGGGTCAGGTGAGTGTGTGATAGTGATGGACCTTAGGGGTAGGGTTTGGGTTAAGGTAAGTGGATAGATAGTAGTGCATGTACAGTTTAGTGTAGGGTTAGATGTAGGATTTTAAGTGTACATGTGTGGATTGCTGTTTTTTTGGCGTGCTTGTGTTGTGTGTGTGTGTTTCTTGGAACAGCAATTTTTTTCCCTGGGAAAAAAATCGCTGCTCTAAGCCTTCGATGGTTTTGCACTTTGAGGTTAGAAGTTTGAACATATGGTGTTCGAACTTCTGCCATTTCGTCAAAGTGATATAGACCTGAAGTCACCAAGTATCAGGGTGTTAAGGGGTACCTTGATGGAGTCAAGTAGGTCCAGGTAGGAGAAGTGGGTGTCCTGATTCATGGAGGGGATTCTATAGCTGGCTATAACTTGGATGGGTGTCTTGCCAACTGTTAATTGCACCTGGAGTAATTCCATTCCATCATGCTGGCAAACCAGTCTGGAGGTGTGCCTGTCCTTAATGAAGATAGAGACTCCACCACCTTTTGTCTTCCCAACCTCATTTTGGGGTCAAAATGTGTGGAATGAGGTATAGCCTGGTAAGGCAGGGGTGCTCTCCCCAGCCCTGAACCAAGTTTCTGTGACCACACAGACATCAGCATCTTCCAGTGTGAGGAGAGCCTCCAGTGAGTGCATTTTCAGGTTAAAGCTTCTAGCGTTAAGTAGCATGACCTTCAATTTGCTTTTGACAAATCTTTTATGTTGGAAGATTTGTCTTTGGGACATTGCCTACTAAAGGTACAATGGGGGAGGCAAGAGCCTTGGCCAGGATCCAGAATCCCAGGGGTGACAGGTGGAGGCCATCTCTGGCAAAGCATTGAGGCCTGTCAACCATGTCATTCTGGGCAGACAGATACTGGATTCTCTTGGAAAGACATCAGAAACTAAGCCAATTGCTGAAGTTAATTTTTTTTTTGGTATTGTGGCATCATTCTTGGTAAAGTTAGGATACTGCTTAGGACTAGGGTCATACCTGCCTGGGACACATACTCCGAGAGCTCAAGCATGTCTCTCTTCATATAGTCCAGGGAGGTACATCTCAAGTCATTCGCTCCAATATGTTCAATGACAGAGTCATACTTGTACCTGTTGTGGAAAGACTTAAGTGCATGAGTGATGTGGTGGACTCTAGCACTTGACAGACACCTGACTGTGACCTTCTCCTTGTCGAGCCTGGTGTGGGAGACATCAGTGTGTCTCACAATTGAGTCGCCAGTGACTAGTATGTTTGGTTTATTGTTATGCCTTATGGGCTGCATTGGTTTAGTGTTATGCCTTATGGGTTGTGTTTGTGAGACACTGGTGTGTTGTCTGCTGTGTGTGATGTGTTTGGTGTTGTGTGTGGAATGTTTATGAGTATGTTTTGGAGATTTTTGTTGTTTAGATAAGTTTTTATTGAGGACCTCTTCATAGGTGTGTGTGTGTGTGTGTGTGTGTGTGTGTGTGTGTGTGTGTGTGTGTGTGTGTGTGTGTGTGTGTGTGTGTGTGTGTGTGTTGTGCTTGGTTATGTGTTGTGAGTGGTGTGGTGTTTCTGCTGGCATTCTACTCTTTGTCAGGAGTATTGACAGTTGTACAAGACAGCATGGTTTCCAGGTTACTGATGTGGATGCATTTCTCGCAAGAAGAAGAATTATGTGCTAGGAGAAGAGGACTGTCAGTGAATATGAGGCAGTTGCTGCACTTTCTCAGTATGCCCATGTCAACTTTCAGATAAGGGTTTGTCCACAAGAGGGTAGACCACAAAAAACCTTCTTAAATGTAAAATAATTGGCCTGAAGCACAAGTGCTAAAACCAAAACTAAGATGCTTAGAACAGCAGATATATTTAATCAGGCTAGTAACAAGCAGTAATAAATGCAGCAGAATAAGAGCACTCGAACCCTTAAGAGCACACAGCAAAGCAAAATAAGGTAATAACGTAGGTAGAACACCATTACAGAAAGAGCAGCTGAATAAAGTGTAATTATTTTTTTTTTGTTAAGTGGAGAATGGGGAAACAGAAGATAACACAAGATTAAGAAACTAAAGGGGTTGGCCTTCCCAAATGCTCTTTCTGTATACAGTAGACGGAGCAGATGAGATGGGACTGGCAGGAGTGTCCGAAATGAAAGAAGCAAGGGGGCATCCCTTCCTAAATGATCTCATTGTACTCAGATGAGTGTGCAAATGAGATGGGGCTGGGAGGAGTGTCCAAAGACAAATTTACAGCAGGGCGGGCAGTTCCAAAGCCACCAACTTTAAGAATACAACACTTGGGTGGCAGGGTGGGAAAACAGTGCAGAGAGAGACAGAGACCAATATTCAATCAATATTCAATGAAACAGGTAAGTGAATGCAGTACAGTTTTGTTAACTATCACTGAAACAGAACAAGTGCAAAAAAAGTACACTTATATCAGCTTTCTGTATCCAGATGCTTGTAGAATCAGTCCCAGCCCGCTAAACAGCTCTGCTGCTAAGCACAAATACACAGAGATGTAATTATACTAGTAGTATAAAACAAAAGATAGACCCCACCCCAGGCAATGAGATAAGCACAAAAGTTCACAGAGTGTAAAACAACCCCCACTAGTGCTGAACTAGCCCTGAGAAACAAAGTGCAGAGTGGGAGAGACCAATATTCAATCAATATTCAATGAAACAAGTAAATAAATGCAGTACAGTTTAGTTAACTATCACTGAAACAGAACAAGTGCAAAAAGTATACTTATATCAGCTTTTTATATCCAAATGCTTGTAGAATCAGTCCCAGCCAGCTAAACAGCTCTGCTATTGAGCATGTGCTAATTACCAGAAGCCGGTGTTTTTAATTCTGTCCTAACTGCAGGTAATAGGTTATGTATACATCTAAAAATGCTCTATGACATGCAGCTAGTACCAAATTAAAAACACCAGCTCATGGTAATTAGTGCTATGTGATGAAACTGGACCGTTCTCAGTATCCGCCAATATGTACTGGAAGGAAATAATTTGTAAGACCTCTGCTGTAATTTGCCTTCTAAAGAAACATAACTATATATGTGTGTGTGTGCATATGTGTGTGTCCATGTTTATATATGTCAAGTGATCAACAGAAACGTTCATCACTTCTCTTATGTTAATGGCTGAACATTCAACTACAAACCATACAGCACACATTACATTTACTACATACAGTGCATTTTTCTTGTTAAGGACAGGGAAATGGATGAAATTAAATGAATTTTATGGTCATTTGGGACAAGCAACCATTTTTTTTAAGATTTGCTATTAATTATTCCAAGGATAAAATTATTTTTTTAGATGTTAATTTACATACGAACATGACAGCTAGTTGTTACAAAATTTTATTTTTAGAAACCTACCTTAACTGTCATCCTATGCTCCAGAAGAAAGGTTTGGTCAAAGTGCAAATTATTAGAATTTCTAAATTAACATGCAATGATTATTTTTTAAGGAAATCAGTTTTATTAAATTATTTATTAAATTGTTGTTTCTTGAAACAGGCTGCCCCAAATACATATTAGACAATTTAAAAGACACGCTATCTATACTTATTCTAAGTAACATTAAACCCAGTCTGGTTATAAATGCCCCAAATATAGGCTATAATTGTGAGTCTTCTTTTTGGTCTATGATTTTGACTTATACACATGCTGCAAACAATATTACAGCTATTGTTAAGAGAAACTGGATGTTTTTTCATCATGATAACATTTTAGATAGGAAGTTATGGGTGGAGACTCATTTTGTATTTAAAAGGAATAAGAGTATATAAAAAAAAATTTTTGAAAGAGCATCTATGGAAGTCACATCAAAGAACAGATTGGGGCTATTGTAAACAGTGTTCTTTTGTAAATTAATGTACTTCAATGAATATAGTTACTTTAAAAGTTAAAAAAAAAAATATATATATATATATATATATATATATATATATATATATATATATATATATATAGTTAAATTGCACTTTACAGTAAGTGGTTTATCTTGCCCAGTGTGATTGAGGTACAGCATTTTATGTTGGAAAAACTGAACGTCATTTAAGAAGGCATATGCATGAATATTTTTATATTTATAAAATGTGATGATAATAATACTTTGAATTTGCATAGCATGATTTGTTTGAATTTTAAGCATTTTAAGTTTTCTGTTCTTGAACAAGTTGTTACATCAGCTAAGGGTGAATCTTGGAAGAATTGTCTTGTGTACTGGTAACTTATATGGCAATTAAGACTGAATGCAGCACAAATACTCACTTTGAATGTTATTTTATTTTAAGTGGTTTGAAACTACAGTCTGGTAGGCTATAACCTTAAATGTGCTATTGACAGATATGTTTTTAATGTACTACCAATATGCCTTTAAAACTTTTATAGGGCTAATTCCACCTAAAACGTGGCTTTTCAGCGCTTCTGTGGATCCCTAGTGACATCTGCATTGCTTACTGTACTTATTTCCTTGTTTCACTTGAAAGAAAGTTACTGTTTGTCATTTTTGCATTTAAGTTACCTGTAACACATTGCATTTAAGTTACCTGGCACTTGCTCACTAAAGCAATTATATAAGTCAGCACTAAAAAATTAAAAGCACTACACCCTCACAAACTCCCATTCAGTACCTTGTTCCCCATTGGCCCTTTTTTTCAATTATAAAGGAATTCCCAATACTATTTTAGCATGTCCAAAGGTCAGTTGTCAATCTCCTCTCAGGTCCAGCTGGTGAATCTGGGAATCTTGAGGCAATGTTACAACTGCCTCATGTACACAGACAACCCTCTCCTCCTCCCAACAAATTCCAACACATGTGAGAGATGCAACCATATAGCCAAAGTGGAGGCTAAGCTCTCTCAACTCAGTACTAGCAAAACCTGTCAGGAGGAGAAGGAAATCACACTCACTACAATTCCAGTCTCACATAGACCTACCATGACATCAAACCAAACACATAAACACACAAAAACATACTCGGAGGCTCTAAATAAAAATCTGCCTAAGCAGCAGAGACCTCCAAAGCAGACACCCAAGCAACCGCTACCCCAAAACAAAACACATGCAACACATAGCTCACAAAGCCAGTGTGCTGAACAGTTACAGCCCTTAAGGCTAAACAACACACCTGATACACTTGTAATAGGTGACTCTATCGTCAAGCACACTGACGTCCCGCTCACCAGGCTGAACAAGGAGAAGGTCACGGTGAGCTGCCTGTCGGGTGCTAGGATCTGCCACATAACACAAGCACTCAGGTCACTCCAAGGCAAGTACAAATATGACACTATCATTGTCCATGCTGGTGTGAATGACCTGAGACATACCTCCCTGGACTACATGAAAAGAGACATAGAGGAGCTCTCTGAGCATGTGGCCCAGGCCGGTATGACCCTGACCTTGAGTAGCATCTTACCCTCACCAAGAATGATGCCACAATATGAAGACAAGATGATCAATTTCAACAATTGGCTTAAGTATTGGTGCCATTCAAAGGGGATCCAATGCCTGTCAGCCTGGGATGACATGCTTGACAAGCCACGATGCTTCGCTAGGGTTGGCTTGCACCTGTCACCCCTGGGCTTTCGGATATTGGCAAAGGCTCTTGCTACCCCCATAGTGCCTTTTTTAGGCAAGGCTCAAAAGACAAACCCACCTCCATAGGTATCACAAGGGATAAGAAACTAAGAGTAATGCTACTCAATGCCAGAAGTCTAAACCTCAAGATGCATGCCCTCGAAACTCTCATTAGCATGGAGAACATCGATATCTGTGCAGTAACAGAAACCTGGTTAAAGGCTCCCGAGAGCACCCCAGCATTACCAGGTTATACCTCATACCATGCTTTTCGGCCCCAAAACATGGACCGAACCAGAAAAGGAGGGGGAGTATCAATATTCGTCAAAGATACCCACACCTTCAGGTTGGTGGCACAGCACGAAGCATCAGAGACTATCCATGTGCAACTAACAGTGGGTAAAACTGCCTTCCAGTTTATAGCCTGCTACAGACCACCCTCCCAAACCCAGGAACCCCACTCAGCCTTCCTGAGAACACTGGAAAATATGAAGGTCTCTCCAACCACCATTATATTGGGTGACTTCCACTACCCAAACATAGACTGGGAGCATTACTCTAGCTCCAACACCCTAGCTCAAAGGTTCCTAGAATTTATAAACTCAAACGCTATGGAACAACTTGTTACCACTCCCACAAGAGGGGAAAACATACTGGACCTGATCATCACCAACATGGGGACTCTATGCTCCAGACCAGAAGTGTATCCCTCACTGGTAAGATCAGACCATACACTAATCTCACTGGATATTCACATTCCGACCCCACCCCCTGCCCAGAAAACCACAGTGAAAAACTTCTCTAAAGCAAATTTCACACTCCTCAAAACCGAGGTGGAATCCTTCAAAGCCCCCGGGCCTGTGGAAAATACGGCCCAGACCGCAGAATCCTTTATAAACGCATTCTATGAACACCGGCAGGAATGCATGGATCATGCAATCCCAAATAAAACCAAGACCCAATCCTCCAAAGGCAGACGTCCTGTCTGGTGGACCCCAGCCATAAACAAACTATACAATAGAAGGAGGAAGCTACTACATGATAGAGTAAAATCCCAAAAAGGGAAGGCATCTCTGATCAGTGTTAGCAAAAAACTACAGACACTCATAAAATCATCTAAGGCCAGCTTCGAGAGAAAAATTGCACAGGACACTAAGGATAATCACAAGGCTTTCTTTAGTTATGTTAGGAACCTGGGTGGGAATTCCCAGATATGCTCAGAATTGGTCCAAAATTACAAAAAATACACCGAACCCACAAACATTGCCAACATTCTAGCTGACAGGTTCAGTGCAAACTTCTCCCCCCCCTCCCCACCAAAAGGGCAAATATCTATCCCAGCAGAGTGCTGCCCCCCCTGACATCTCAGATGCTCAGGTAAGAGCCGCCCTCTCCAAAGCAAAAAACACAGCATCAATGGGATCAGACAGTGTCCCGGGCTACGTCCTACATGGACTCCAAGAAGAGCTAAACCCAAACATAAAACTACTGTTCAATCTCAGCCTTACCACAGGATATGTGCCCAAAGAGTGGCGTACAGCAACAGTGGTCCCTCTCTACAAAGGTGGTGCCTCAACGGATCCAGGAAACTATCGCCCCATAAGCCTGACTAGCTTGGTCTGCAAAGCTATGGAAAGGATCATCATGGACCTCATAAAAAAAGATATTGGGGACCTACAGACACTGGTTCCTACCCAGTTCAGCTTTGTTAAGGGCAGATCCTGCCTCTTAAACCTGGTCGATTTCTTTGAAACAGTTACCAAGGTCATTGACGAGGGGAAGGTGGTCCACACAGCCTACCTGGACCTCGCAAAAGCCTTCGATACAATACCCCACTCGGGCATTATAGATAAGCTCACCAGCTTAAATATAAACCCCTATGTCACTAGATGGGTTGCAAACTGGCTCAAGGACAGAACCCACATGGTTAGAATTGCTGGAGCCATGTCAGACTCCAAACCAGTTAAAAGTTGCATCCCACAAGGCTCAGTCCTGGGACCTCTCCTGTTTGGTATATATTTCTCGGAGGTACAGGCCAACACGGAAGGACTGTGGCTGACCAAGTTCGCAGATGACTGCAAACTGGGCGCTATAATCGACTCTCCAGCCGACACAAGCATCCTCCAAAAGGGCCTCATAGAAACAGACAACTGGTGCCAGAGCCATGGCCTCAAGCTAAATGCCAAGAAGTGTATAGTCATCCCCTTTGGCAAAAACAAAGTGCCCACAAATTACCACATAGGTGGTAATCCATTAAGTATGGAAGAAGTAATTAGGGACCTGGGGACCCAAGTTGATAGCAATCTCTCATTTGACAACCACGTGGCCAAAGTGGTTAGATAACATTTTATATAGCCCACCTAATCATGAAGGGATTCACATCTAGATCAGGGCAGGTCATCGTGCCTCTTTACTCATCCCTCATCAGATCCATAATTGAGTACAATGCCCCTTTTGGGATGTACCTTACCAGACACCTGCAGCAACTGGAAAGACCCCAAAAGTACCTCACCAAGAGGATCAAAGGGCTCAAACAGATGCCATATGCTGCCCGGTTAAAGAAACTCCAGCTCTACTCAGTGGCATACCACCTGCTCAGAGGCGATCTGTGCCTGATGTATAAAGCCATGTCCAACCCGGAATTAATGGACATGCTGCACCTTAGAAAATCCAAATCCCATCGAGCTATGCGCTCGAGAGACTTGAACCTCAGCACTGAAATAAATAAGACATGTTGGAAGGACAGATTCATAACCCAGAGGCTCCCTTCACTCTGGAATAAAATCCCAGTCCAGGTTAGGCAGAGTCCCTCATTGACTCTCTTCAAGAGGAATCTTGATGAGTGGATGGGAGATAGTAGGTTTACCCCGGGTATCACTTCTGTGTTACTGTTAGACAGAGGCACAGTATACTAACCTCAAAAAAGGGCATAGCAAAATTAATTTAAAATGGGTGGCAAAAGCCAAACACACTCTGGCTAGGCTTATAAATGCCCTAGGGCAGATAGCCTAGTATGAACCTATGAACCTATACTCAGCTGATTTGTGGCATGTGACTTTTAATGAGTTTATATTTTTTATGAGTCTGACTCTTTTTTTCAGATGTTATAATGATGGCCTATTGAATTTATCTGGTTAAAAGTGCTCAGAATTAAAGGATTTTTATTTTCATATCTTGTAACATTGTATGTTTTTTTATTGTGATTGTTATCTTTTATTTCCTGGGTCCACTGCTTTTACTTTTGGACACTGATTGCATTGTTGTCAGTCTCCATGAAAATTGATGAGAAGGAGGTCATTCACACATACATATATGTATATATGTATATGTGTGTGTGTGTGTGTGTGTGTGTGTGTATGTGTATATATATATATATATATATATATATATATATATATATATATATATATATATATATATATATATACACACATATACATACACACACATGTATGCTTTCCGTTTATAATCTCAAAATACTAAAATCACAAAATTTAGTATCTCGAGACTATAGAGCCGAAATATCACAATCACGTAAGTCTACAAGCACGAAATTTGAAATTGCGACATTGAGTATGTACTGGGAAGCTATTTCACCCTGTGGAGTAATTACCAAGTGCAATCGTGCCCGTATAGGTTGTGATAGAGACAGACTGTTTTACTGCTCCTGGAGCAGTCAGCGCTATCTATAAAATGTCAACATCACAGAACGGAGGTCCAGTACTTCTCTTAGATGGCTATGTGCTTAACAGGGAAAAGGTTGTAAAGGAGAAAAGTTACTGGCACTGCAAGTGGAAGCATGCAGATAAATGTACAGGCAGGGCTATATCTATGAGTGTGCCTGATGGCGAGAAGTTGCTTAAATCTGTGAAGCATATACACAGTGAAGACCCCAGCGAAACAGAGTGTTACAAAATGTGCACTGATTTAAAAATAAAGTCCAAATATTTTTGAGACATACCTTGCCTTATCCTAGATGATGTCCTAGCTTCCACATCTAATGTTGTAACTCCAAGCTTACCCGTTCGTAAAGTGTTAATACAGCAGGTAGGAAGGATCCGATGTAAGCAGGCTAAAAGTGCAGCTGGTAACATTGTCAATTTGTAATACATAAATATGAGTGACTTCCATACAAAGTCTGGAGTGTTTGTAAGTAAATGCATGATTGATACATCTACTGATACAACAGTGGTCGTATTTTCTACTAGTCAAATTCTGCTTGATTTGTGCACTGCAACAATCTGGCTAGTAGATGGTACGTTTTTCTATAAAGGCATAATATGCCAACAGCTATACAGCATACATGGCCTCCTTAAGTATGGTGGATTTCACAAAAGCATTCCTCTGTTGTATTGTTTAATAAATAAGTAATCTTTAAAGTCATACAACTTTATGTGGAATTGTGTTTTGCAGTTAATGGATGAGCATGAGTTTGAGATGTGTCAAGTATATATTAAGCTACTTTGATATTGCAGCAAAGAGAAGCATTACTTTAAATTTGCAAGGTGTAACTCCAAAATGTTGCCTGTTTCACTTTGCGCAAAATATATGGAGAAAGGTACAGCAATTAGGGCTGGCTCATTTATATACCACCAACTTCTCTTTTCAGTTACATGTAAAGTGTTTGGTTGCTTTAGCATTTTTGCCTGAAGATGATGTCTATAGTGCATTTCAGACACTAAGAGAAGTGTTTCCACCTGAAGGAAAAGAGTTGTTAAAATATTTCTGCGACTGGTATGTTTTGGGAAAACTTTGGAAAATTTGCACTCGGACAACTGACTTTTGTAGATTTTGCCATTGTTTCCAGTGTCTTTTTGGAATGCGGATGCTTTAAACGTATTGTTTTTGCCACGGACTCAAAACAGTGTAGAGTTGTGGCACGCCTTTACAGGTTAAAGTCTTTACTGAGACACAGAACAACTGATTTATCTGTTCTGATGAAAGTGTTAGCAAGAGAGCAAGACAGAGTCGATGAACTGTGAGTACATATGAGTTGTGGCACTACACCATCTCCTAAAAGATGTAAGGTTATTAAACGGCATGTTCAGTTTGAAAATGTTTTGCAGAATAGATCTGCTTACAGTGCTTTGGATTTCTTAATGGCAGTTTCCAGATTATTGAAGATGTAGAACGTGGAGTTATTATTTTCATTTTATTGGATGAGACCACCAACTTATTTGAAAAAAATGCTTTATTTCAACTTGTTTTGGTTACTTGAGGATGATGAGTAGGGAGCCAAGTGTTATATTGAGATACATTGGTGTGCACTTATGTTTGAAAATCCCTTTTCCGCAATGTAGTGCAATTTTGGAGTTGGTACATTGTTGCCTCACAGCAAGAGGTTCTCCTGTTCGATTCTTGGCTGGAGTGCCTACTGTGTGGAGTCTGCATGTCCTCCCCACGGTCGAGTGGCCTCCGAAAGACATGCATGAATGAGCGTGCCTTCCCTGAAGGTTGGGCATCGGCTGGCAACTCATGTGTATATATATATATATATATATATATATATATATATATATATATATATATATGGATGTGAACTGCAGAAGAAATTTACAGTGTGCA
>NC_056735.1:379831801-379952063 GCF_019279795.1 Protopterus annectens
TTACCCCTAGACTGAATTATATATCTCAGACTGAGATAGTTGTGATGAAAGCTAACAGAATTCAGGGAAGGAGAACAGTATGTGTACTTTTGGCAGATGAATTCAGCAGAAACTGACGTTTTTCCTTTTTAAGTAATGCTGATAATGCTACATATAGAAAATAAAGAGCAATACTTGAAGAAAGGCTAGGAAAATGATATTAGTCTGCCTGAAAGTGTACAACAGAGAAAAATTAAAATAATAAAGCAGATGTTAGAGTAGAGCAGCAGAATAAATAAAATATTTGAACATTCTGCATATATACAGTGGAAAGGAGAACAGAAGAGAAATAGGGACACAGGATGAATATGTATAGTCTTTGTGGCACAGGTATATAGGCAGAGAAAAGGAGAAAGGACAGAGTCAAAGAAAAGGATATGGATGATAGCTAAAAGTAGAGTAGATTTGAGACTGACAATGAAACCTTGTTTCATGAATAGAGTGTTGACTATATGGAATATGCTACTATAAAGAGTAGTGAAATAAATATATGTTAGTATAGGAAAGCAGGAGTGTCTTGAGTCGTGTGGGAGAAAGGGCAACCATAGCTGGCCAATAGCAACACCTAGTTAGACTGAAAGTATCACAGGAGCATCTTTTATCAGCACCGATACATGTTTGTATGTATGTTCATAATAAATGCAGTAAAGTCATGAAGCTTTTCAAATAATTAGGCATCAATGCTGAAAAAGAATGTGGATGTTAAAATGGAAAAATGAGAATAAGAATTAGAAGGTGTGATAAAAAAATCCAAAAGTATAACCTATAATGAGTTTACAGATGATATTATTAAAATATACACATGTGTACATATGCATACACATATATACATATCTAGCACATATTCCTTTAGGAGGATAGAGTCATCATTCCCTTTATCATACAAATTCATTAGCAAGAAACATCTATAGCAAATGTCTATGAATTAAAAGCAAACAGTGTACTACCATATAAAATTCATATTCAGACTGAAACCCATAATATTAAACTGGAAAACTAGAAAACATGTCAGAACATAGGAAAATAGGCATGTTATATGTAATTTAATGAGCAGTGGATCTTAAGCACACACTAATACACTAATACACTCTGGTGGTTAATAAAGATATGACTGTAAATAATAGATTCATAGACACAGCAGCATCTGAACAATCATTCTCACACGACTGTTTTCTTTATTGTTTTTAGTTCATCTCCCCATATTGCTCAGAAAAACATAGATCTCTGTCACATAGACTAGGAAAGAGTAGTCCCAGAGCATTAATATGACTATTTTATATATATATATATATATATATATATATATATATATATATATATATATATATATATATATATATATATATATATATATATATATATATATATTCCCCCCCAAAAAAAAAAAATCTCCCATACCTTATGGACCCCTTTCAAAACTACTTAACAGAAAAAAAGTGTTAAAGTAAGAATTTTAAATAACACTGGGTAAATGATTCCATGTAGACTTTGTAGATTGCGGTTGAGTCAAATGTTTTAAAAAGCACATGGCAAAGCTGAAATGGTATTCTTTTAAAATGGGATGACTAGCTTGTGCTCATGATTATCTAGTAATACAAAGCAGTCTGAAAGGTGACAGAGTGAAGATGCAGGAAATAGAAAAAAATAATCTAACTTTATCTCTGCTCTGCATAAATTCTACATTCCTAGAGCAATTCATGTTTTTTGTATCTAATCTAAACACAAACTGGGTGAACAAAGCCTAGAAATGTCATAATGCTCATTTTGATCTTTCATTACCTGAAATAGTATGTAGAAACAAAATAATTACTTTTAATGCTGTTTTTTTTTCACTTTTCAGATGTTCAAATGTTATGTTTCTATGCAGATTTCCACTGAGGTTTTATTTCCCTTTCCAGGAACAAGTGCTCTTAAATATCATACTTCTCTTGTTTTCGTACTGAAAAACTTCATAAAGGCAGAAATAACAAGTATTTTGAAACTGTAGTTACATATCTGCTTTATAGTTTTAAAAAAAGTTTTTACTTAAGTGCCTTTAATGTTTTAGCTTCAGTATTTTTCAGTTTTCTGTATTTATTTATTTATTTATTTAGTTATGTATGTATGTATTTATGTATGTATTTATTTTTCTTTGTCAACCAGAGTAGAGCCCTATGGACCATTTTCAGTTTCAGCTGGAGGTTGCAAATTGACTATGTAACCATGCAACAGAGTTTAGCAGGATTGACATAAATCAGTAGTGATAACCGAGTGGTAGCCATACTTTTCATTTTGATAATAAACAAGTTAATTAACAACCTATAAATGATAGCATCATATAAGCATGTAAAATTCAAATTTAAAATCTATACAGAATTTAAAAGATATAGAAATACAATTTAATGTACAGTAGTTTACTGAGTGGGGGTTGTGGAAAGGAGGGGAAGGGGTATACAGTGAAATTTGTTAGACAGAATGGAAATATAATCAGGAGGCATGGGGAGCAAGAAGGAAGAGTCATAGCTGACAATTGCGCTGGTCATTCATCTAACCAATACAATAGCTGCACACAAAATCATAAACGAGACAGATGTGATTTGATGGCCTTTACATTAGAGTGTAATTGACTTGGAGTCTTTCTCCCCACTGTTGACCTCAGTTCCTCTGCTTCCTACCCAGATTCATCATGTCCCTGCTTGTTCCTCCTATCTAGACCCTCTTATTTGGATATAGATGAGAACTTGAAGCCTGGATTAAGATGCCATCATGTGGTCAAATGTAGTAAACTGCTACTCGTTAGCCTATATTCCTCTTCCTGGGCCGCAGTCCCATTAATGATATCATACTGCATGAATATGTTCTTTCTAGACATTTTCAACAACCTCAGTGCATGGATACGCCTCCTTAGATATTGCAAGGACTAGCAGTCCAGTTTCTAATCAGGCAACACTCTTGCAATGTGGAACCACCAAAGAGAAGAGTGCTACCAGTTATTTACTCATTTGTCCTCCTCTCCATGTTACTGTTTCATGGTTGTGCTTGGAAACTATGTTGCTGGAGCACAAATGGATGGCCAGTAACAAAAGGCTAAACAAGTTTGTGTTATTCTGATTTGAAATATTTTTTTCAGTGCTTAGTTGTGGCATACTGCAGCATTAACCAGCTAAGGCTTTTGCCTCTCAGTTCCAGGATCCAGAGTCCAATAATCCCATCCTGACCTTTAATTATCATTTGCCCTGTACAGTTTACCTGTTCTGCCTGTAATGCAACAGGGTTTCTCCAATCAGCTTGGTTTCTTCCCATGTCCCAAAAGCATACCAGTTCCTTGATTGATCTAAACTATCCCTATATAATGCATTTACCTTTATTATGGCTGAACAGGGTCAATAAAAGATAATTTTGCGTATCTTCTCTATGTCTATGTGTATGCGTATGCATCTATGATATTTTAAATGGGGTCTGAACTCCCTTCTTCTCCTTGGATGAGGTCTATCAGCAGCACAAATTTCAGCCTGTTGCACATACACATAGAAGAGAGCTATACTTCTCAACTTCTCTGTGCAAGAAATAATGAGGAGAGAAAGGCCCAAAAATAGGGACAGATTTTAAATATTGCTCGTATAAATTTTAAAAAATGCTAGAATAACAGGTTTTGCATTGTTATGCATGTTCTGAAGGATATGAAGTCTGAAACTCAAATATCTGTCATAATTTAGAATTATTTAGTGACTTCAGTCCTCAATGATCTGCCAGAAAACCACACATTTTATGAGGAACAGACCAAAAATATGAGGGAAAAATCTGGACAGTTGAGAGGTATGAAGAGAGCATAAGCAGCAGCAGTCCCTAACATTGCTTTTTTCTCTAAGTGTGATGGTGGCTGTATTCTAGCAGGTTTTGGAGTTTTTGGCAAAGGGCTACACCATCTCTACAAAGTAACTTTGTAGCTGCCTGAATGGCTTCTCCATCTAGGACTGGTTATTTAGCATGTTATTCAGCTACTTATACTTTAATTAGTACACTCTGCTGTTCATAGGTTCATAGGTAGGTACTAGGCAATCGGCCCTAGGGCCCATATAAGCCTAGCCAAAAAATGTACCCTGGCTTTCACCACCCAAGAAAATTATTTTCCTGTGCCCCTGTCGAGCAGAGCCACAGAAGTGATCCCCGGGGTGAATTTCCCATTTCCCATCCAATCATCAAGATTTTTCTTGAAGAGTGCTAATGAGGAGCTCTGTTTGACATAGATAGGTAGTCTGTTCCAGAGTATGGGAAGTCTCTGGGACAGGAATCTATCCCTCCAGCATGTTCTGTTTATTGTGGTGACAAGGTTAAGGTCCCTAGAGCGTGTAGCTCGGAGGGATTGGGATTTCATTAAGTGGAGCATGTCCAACAGCTCTGGGTTTGACATAGCTTTGTATGTTAGGCAGAGATCGCCCCTGAGTAGGCGATATGCGATGGAGTAAAGCTGTAGTTTTTGAGACGGTCTGCATAGGGCATCTGTTTGAGGCCAGTAATCGTCTTTGTGAGGTATTTCTGTGGTCTTTCCAGTTGTTGTAGATATCTTGTGAGGTACATACCAAAAGGGGCATTGTACTCTATAATGGGTCTAATGAGTGATGAGTAGAGGGGAACAATGACCTCTTTTTTCTGGATGAGAATCCTTTTGTGATGAGATGAGCCACATAGAAGGATTTCCTGACCACTGTGGCAATGTGATTATCAAAGGAGAGACTACTGTCCACCTGTGTCCCAAGGTCTCATCACATTTTCAGCATTAAGTAGACTACCAGCTATGTGGTAGTTCATGGGTACAGAGTTTTTACCAAAGGGGATGACAATACACTTTTTGGCATTGAGCTTCAGACCATGGCTTTGACACCAGGTATCTGTCTCATTGAGGCCCTTTTGTAGTTTGTCCACATTGTTAGGAGTTTCGATTATGGCTCCTAATTTGCAGTCATCTGCAAACTTTGTTAGCCAAAGACCTTCTGTGTTGGTCTGCACTTCAGAAAAGTAGATACCAAACAGGAGAGGACCCAGGACTGAACCCTGTGGTACTCCACTTGTCACTGGTCTGATGTCAGATTTGGAATCTGCTACTTTCACAGTGTGGGTTCTGTCCATGAGCCAGTTGGCAACCCATCTTGTGACATAGGGATTTATACTTAGTTTAGTGAGCTTATCTATAATTCCAGAGTGGGGGATGGTGTCGAAAGCCTTGGCGAGATCTAGATAAGCTGTGTGAACCATTTTACCCTCATCTATGGCTTTGGTGACTGCTTCAAAGAAGTCAATCAGGTTTAGGAGACATGATCTGCCTTTTACAAATCCAAACTGAGTAGGGTCCAGAGTTTGGAGATTACCAATGTCTTTGTTTATGAATTCCATGATGCTACGTTCCATGGCCTTGCAGACCAGGCTCGTCAGGCTAATGGGGCGGTAGTTCCTGGGGTCCGTCGTGGCTCCCCTTTGTGGGATAACTGTCACGGTGCGCCATTCACTGGGTACAAAGCCTGAGGTGAGGCTATGATTGAACATGGTGCTTAGGTAGGGTGCCAGTTCATTCTGTAGTTCATGTAGAACGCAGCCTGGGATATTGTCAGGTCCCATGGATGCTGTGTTCTTGGCTTTGGAGAGTGTGTTTTTTACCTGTGCAGCCGTAATTATAGGAACTTTGCATTCTGCCGGTATAAAGATGGGCCTTCTAGGGGGTGAGAGGGGGGTAAAGTTAGCACTGACCCTATCTGCTAGGATGTTGGCAATATCAGTTGGTTCTGTATATTTAGTGCCATTATGCTGTAACTCAGAGCAGATCTGAGTGTTCCCATTTAGATTCTTGACATAGCTATAGAATGCTTTGTGGTTGTCTTTAGAGTCAGTGGCAATTTTGTTTTTGTAACTAGCTTTGGAGGATTTTATGAGGGATCTCAGCTTCTTACTGAGGTTGACCAGGGAGTTCCTCCAGTCATGGGATTTTACTCTTTTTTGCAACAGTTTCTTTCTTCTGTTGTAGAGCTTGTTTATGGCAGAGGACCACCAGATTGGCTTCCTTTTTTGGAGGATAACATCTTGGTTCTATTAGGGATAGCATGATCCATGCACTTGTGTAAGTGCTTATAAAGTGCATTTGTGTAGGATTCAGCAGTCATACCTCTATTGTCCGTCTGCATGGGTGTCATAAAGTTTGCCACTTCTGTCTTAAGAAGTGTGAAGTTGGCTTTTGAGAAGTTTCTTACGATGGTTTCCCTAATTGGGGCTGGGGGTGGGATGTGGATTTCTAGGCTGATAAGCTTGTGGTCGGATCTGACCACGAGGAATTGACCTCTGTTGTGGAACACCAGTTTCCCATGTTGGTAATGACCAGGTCTAGGATATTGCTGCCCCTGGTGTGGGTGTGAATAAGTTGATCCAAGGCATTGGAATTTATGAATTCTAAGCGTTGAGCAAAAGAGTTGGTACATGAGTAGTTTTCCCAGTTAATGGTGAGGTAGTTGAAATCGCCCATTATTAGGGTGTTGGGTTGTACCCTAATACTTTCCAGTGTATCAAGAAATGAAGAGTGTGAATCCTGGGGCATGGTGGGGGGTCTGTAGCAAGCTACAATTTGGATTGCAGTCTTGCCCAGAGTTAGTTGCACTTGGATAATCTCGGATGCATTATGCTGTGCAACTAGCCTGGAGTGTGGATATCCTTAATGAATATGGACACACCTCTGCCTTTAGTGCTTCTTTCTGGGTTAGGTGGCCGAAAGGTGTGGTATGAATTGAAGCCTGGTAATGCAGGGGTGCTCTCTGGAGCTTTGAACCAGGTCTCTGTCACTGCACAGATGTCAATGTTCTCCATTTTAAGGAGTGCCTCGAGTGAGTGCATTTTGAGGTTTAGACTTCTAGCATTGAGTAGCATTACCCTCAGATTTTGCTTGCTTGTACCTGTTATGGTGGTGAATTTGTCATTTGAACCTTGCCTAAAAAAGGCACTATAGGGGTGGCAAGAGTCTTAGCCAGTATCCAGAATCCTAAGGGCGACAGGTGCAGGCCATCTCTGGCAAAGCATCGTGGACTGTCGATCATGTCATCCCAGGCAGACAAATACTGGATCCCCTTAGAATGACACCAGAAGCTTAGCCAATTGTTGAAGTCAATCATTTTGTCCTTGTACTGTGGTATCATTCTGGGTGATGGCAGGATGCTACTCAGGGTTAGGGTCATACCTGCCTGGGATACAAGATCGGAGAGCTCCTCCATGTCTCTTTTCATGTAGTCCAGGGAGGTACATCTCAGATCATTTACACCAACATGGACAATGACAGTGTCATATTTGCACTTATTGTGGAGTGACCTGAGTGCATGCGTTATTTGGTGGATCCTGGCACCTGACAGGCAGCTGACAGTAACTTTCTCCTTGTTTAGTCTAGTGAGTGGAACATCAGTGTGCCTGACTATAGAGTCACCTATGACTAGAGTGTTGGGTACGTTGTTATGCCTTATGGGCTGTGGTTGAGTGGCACACTGAGTTTGTGGGCTATGTGTCATTTGGGTTGTGTTGGGGGTGGAGTTTGCTTGCGTTTATGCTTTGGATATCCCTGATGCTTGGGCAGGTTTTTATTGAGAGCCTCCGCGAATGTAGGTGTGTGTTTTGTGTTTCTATGTGTGTGTTTTGGTGGTGTAGGTTTTGAGGGACTATGTGTTGAGTGTGGTGTGGTGCAAGTGTTTATCCTCTTCTCTTGACTGTCTATTCCAGTCTTGGGTGAAGAGAGCTTTGCTTCCAGTTTGGCTATATAAGTGCATCTCTTACAGGTTGTAGTGTTGGGTGGTAGGAGGAGAGGGTTGTGTGTGTACATGAGGCAATTGCTGCATTGCCTCAAGATGCCCAGATTCATCAGGTAGACAGAAGAAATCACTGGGAACTGACCCTTAGACATGTCTGGATAAGTGCTTATTTATTAAGTACTAAAAACTGCTTTCCACTTGACAAGTGAGGAAAGTTGAGTGCTGTAGTAATTTGCAGCTTATGTAGTGCTTACAATGAGTTCTGAACAAGAGCTGAGTTCAAAGAAACAGATTTGAGTGCTGAAACTAGAAAACTGGCTAGATACAGAGCATCCAAGTGCTCCGGATTATAGCCACTGTTCCGCTGTTCCACATTGAACAGCTGTGGCTCTGATTGGTTTGTGTACGCAATTACTGCCAATTGGCATTGCGGTATACAAACCAATGCATAGCTCTGCTGTGCTGCTATTTTAATTTGATTGGCTCGTAGACCGCATTTGACCAATCGCAAACTCGATCTCTGAGTCAATCAAGTAGAGAATATGCGGAGAACGGGAACCAATGAGAGCTCCCAAATGGAGACCAATCGTGTTCCTGCAAGCCTTTTCGCGCCAAATTAATGGCTTGAAAAAGGCTTCCAGGAATCGGGAGGGAATTTTGCTTTGTGGAGAACTTGGAGTTGGAGTCAATACTAGGCGAGTTGCAGAGAATCCTTCCAGATCGAAGAAGACATTTCATCAGGGAGAAGAAGACGGTGTGAGCCTGCCCCAGTGCCTGCCAGGAGAGGTGACTGACTTGGTGAGAAGTCCGTTTGCATTTGCGGCTGTCTGGTCACAACACAGGTTAGTCAAGCAAGCAAAGCAGGCAACCTGTAAATCAAATAAAATATTGTCTGGATATTGGGGATAAAGTAGAACAAAAAAACTGTGTGTATAATGTGTGCCTCTTCGTGTTTTCAACGTTTTATTTAATGTTTGTTAGTGAAATGAGCAGTCTTGACTCTTATTACCCTGACACCCACCACTTATAATCTAATTAATTTGTAAATGACATGTATATCATAGTGTGATAAATGCTATTAAGTGTTTAAAGAACTTCTACCACTAAACAGTTGTTAAAACAGTGAGCTGTTAACAGAGCTTATAAATTAACTCTTGCTGCATTCTGTGTGCGCAAATGTTTTTTTTTTAGAAACTAGAGTTATAATGCATTTATCATCCCTGGAGAATCCCTTAAGCATGTAATACACTAACAGAGTGTTTTGTAAATTGATAAGGTTTCTAACAGTTAGAAGATTATGTGTTATAGTGAAGGTGCATAATATTTACCTTTTTATTTTTATTTGTTTGTACTCATGTTATAGTGTTTTCTGGACTTCATTTGGAATGTGGAATGGTAAGGCCAGTTTTGTTAGTTGTACTTATATTTCTACTGGCCTTCTTTAATCAGTCCGGCTGTGTTTTCCCCTGAAAAATTGCGGCTTTATTCAGTGTTGGGTTATATAGGGGTGAGAAAACAAATTCGGCACTAGTAAAGGACTGAGCTTTTAGAAATCCAGCAGCTTGAATGAGATCGTGCTTGCTTATAAAGTCTATTTTTTGCCTGCTCCTTCAGACTACCACCAGATGTGAAAAGTTCAGACGTGTAACCATGGAAGCTTCTCCTATGGAATGGCCAGGTCCAGATCTTCTGCATTGGGGTGTAGTTTTCATTTTAAAAAAACATTTTATTAGTTGAGATTTAGATTATTTTCAGATAATATCCCCAAGTTCTTTAGTTTTTCTGCCATTTATCTTTGCAGCCATTGAGCCTCCATTCCATCTGAAGTGTGTTCAGTCCCCATCCTCTTTATTGTCTGAAGGCTCTAGGAGATGCCTAAGAGATGTAGATCATGGTCATCCTTCAGCAGAGATCAGGAAGTGTTTTTGCAGAAATGATGTTGAATGCTGGGCATTGTTTATCTATAGCATATGGATGTAACTTATTTGCATGTCTTTGTGGAATGCAAATGTAAGTTATACCTGCTTGCTGTCCGTAACCAATTCCATTTAAATGTACTAACCCTAAACCTCAAAGAAGTTACCCAAATGTGAAACTTTACTTCATAATATAGCAAATGCAATCGCTTACTTACATTGCATGCCTCCCATTCTACCTCAGACGCAACACGTTGTTTGCTTTCTTAGCATAACTCTGTTCTATTTTTTTTGGAGCTTTTTTCTTTAGTCCTCCACTGCCCAGTCAGACTAACCCGGTCAACAAATATCAAATTTCTGGCTGCATGCTGTAAGTAACCATTGGTGAACAAAAGAGCTTGTGTAACTACTGGTCTAGAGTGCCAGGTGATGTTACACGAGATATGGTGTTTTCTGTAATCTGTTGTTCATGTACTAAGAAGCAGGCCCTTCCACTGTTGGGGATAATTTGTTTTGTTAAGCTCCACCACCCCCCCCAATCTGCCTAGCATTAAGGGGACAACAGCTCCTCCAGCAAGCATACTTAAACCAGCTGTTAAAATCAGCCAGAATGTTAACGTGGTCATTTCCATCAAAGTATGCTACCATCGTGGCGTGAGATTTATATAATAAACTATATTAACACCACTTTTCCCTGGTCCCTATGGTTATTTTCCTTGCTGGCCATTATTTTACTGTACCCCCCCCCCCCAGTTTGAAATAGTGCAGTTTAAGAAGTTTACTTATGTGTCATAAAACCTATATGGGCACACTGTATTTTCCATTAATGCTGCTTGTAAAGGGGTGGGGGTTGACACCTTTTCTTAAACTCCCCATTTAGCTAGTCCTGAAAAATTATACAGTTTGCTGTGGTTGACTTGGTCTGTGTGACCTGATGTACTAGCACTTAGGTAATCACTCGTTTGATGTGACAGTCCTGTTTTCAGACCAGTTTGGGTAAGGGGTTATGCATTTTAAAATTGTCTCTCCCTTTGTGACATGCATACCATAGAACTGGGGCCTGCAGAACAGGCCTTGATATATGTCAGCACTGTGTTTAACAGGCCAAAGTGCCTGTCTTGGTCCCTGTACTACATTCTTTCACTTGGACTCCATTGGGTAATGTAGAAGACCAGCTCTATTCTCATAAAGCTTCTATACGTGTGAAATGTAATGTAGTTTTTATGATTTACAGAGTACTCTAATGCTTGTTGACAAGGATTGTAGGAATAGAGTTTGCTTTTTTGTCCAGGAGTCAGAGCATTTTAGGTTTCCATTAGGTGCTTTGGAAGACAAAAGCTCATTTCAAAATGTGGGAAATCTGTAATGCTTTTTGTATACTATATGTTCTCAAACTCTGTGGGAAAGTGATTCCATTTACAAAGGGTTGCTTTCCATTTTGAGATAATTTAACACATATTCATTTTAACATTTTCTGCTAATTTACACAATGTAAATTGTATTGCTAATAATACTTTAGAGACAATGTTTTACTGTACCATCTTTTGTTAATTTTGTCCTGAGAATTCTGGCTTACATAGCACTGTAGCTCAGAATTTTCAAAATATGTCTGCTAACATAACAGGCTGTTTGCTAACTTACTCGAAAAACTTTTATTTTGTGAATCCAAGAATGTTAACACTGGTATTCCACTTTTCTGTAGTAGGACCTCTACTCTTGTTCATAGGTGTGTACTAGGCTAATGGCCCTGGGGCCTTTACAAGCCTAGCCCATAGAAGTGTCCTGGTATTGTGCCCCAACATTAGCTCCCAGTGCCTCTGTCAAGTAGAGCCACTGGAATGATCCCCTGGGTGAACTTTATATTTCCCATCCACTCATCAAGATTTCTCTTGAAGAGGGCCAGTGAGTGCTCTGCTTGACATGTATGGGAAGTCTATTCCAGAGCATTGGCTGTCTCTGGGTTATGAACCTGTCTTTCAAGCATGTTCTGTTGATTGTGGTAATGAGGTTGAGGTCTCTGGAGCATGTTGTGCAGCTATTGGGATTTCTTTAAATGCAGCATTTCTAACAGAGCTGGGTCAGACATGGCTTTGTAAGTCAAGCAGAGATCGCCTGTTAAGTAGGCGACATAAGACAGAGAATAGCTGGACTTTTCTTCTTTGTGTCTGTCTGTGTAAGTCGTGTTTAAGGCCTAGGATCCGCTTTCTGCGGCACTTTTGTGGCCTATCCAGCTGTTGCATGTGTCTAGTGAGTGCGTGCCAAATGGGGCATTATACTCTGTGATTGGTCTGAGGGAAGAGGAAAGAAATGGTTACCTCTTTCTTCCTGGATACAAAACCCTTGGTAATGACATGTGCCACATAGAATGACTTTCTGACCACAGTGGCAATGTGTTGGTCAAAGGAGAGGTTCCTATCAACCCCAGAGCTCTTATAACACCTTCAGTGGGCTTCCATCGATCTGGTAATTAGTGGGAAGTGAGTTTTTCCCAAAGGGGGTGACGATGCATTTTTTGGCATTAAGCTTAAGGCCATGGTTTCGACACCAGTCATTTGTCTCAATGAGGCCTTTCTGTAGGATGTCTGCATCACTTGGAGAGTTAATATCTCCCAGCTTGCAGTCGTCTGCGAACTTGGTCAGCCAGAGTCCCTCCGTGTTGGCCTGGACTTCTGAGAAGTAGATGCCAAACAGTTGAGGACCGACCCAGGAGTTACATATTTTTTTTTTTTTGGGGGGGGACTGTATGCAATGACAGGTCCTTGTAGCAACTTTCTAGGTTTATTAAGAGCAGTTTTCAAAGTGTTTGTATGTTTTTGCTGCTTGTCACCTAATCGCGTCTCTGAAACTAATTGACTTTGTTTTTGGATAAAGATAGGTGGGCAAGTGAGCACCAGAGGATTGAAAGTGTCATTGAGGCAAGGAAGTGAAGCATGCAAGCCTTTATAGTAAACAAAAGGAGCAGAGATGAGCAAGAGAAGAGGGTGCAAAGTCTGGAAACTTCCAGTGATATGGGTAGGTTATGGCCCTATTGTCTTATATTTTTGCTATTGAGAGGACATCTTGTAATTTTCCTTTCTGCACTTAGTCCCATTTGTTTCATTGTCTAACACCACTGTTTTGCAAACCTGCTAGGTATAGACTACCCAGACTGCAGTGAGGACAGGGATGTAGATACAGCTCACACCCCAAAGAAGAGAAGATACACAATTTTTTCAGCCAAGCTGGGCAAGTGCCTTTGACTGGCTTTCTATGAGTAGTGAAATTTGCCTTCTGCAAGACTTGTAACACGGATTTCACAATCCATCATGGGGGCCGACATGACCTGCAACGACATGCTAACAGTGAGAAACACAGGCAGAATTGCAAGCATGCAGCTGGAAGATCTATGGTGGATTTCTTTGGACCACAGAGTTTAGCAAGTACAAAGGTGGTTGAGGCAGAGGTTGGTTTTGTGTCTCTCCTTGCTAAACACAACTTATCATTTGCAGCAGGAGAACACATCCTGAAATTTATGAAGAAGTGTGGAGAGGATCAAGATGTTCTCCGTGAAATGACATGTGGGCGACAAAGGCAGCATGCATTGCAGGATGTGCTGGGGCCTGATTACCAGAATGATGCTGCAGCAGCCTGCCAGAAATCACCATTCTGTGTGTATATGGACCAAAGCACAGACATGGGAGATGACAAACTGTTAGTCATCCTTGTTGGTTACCTTGATGAAAAGGCAAGCAAAATGTGACAAGGTTCCTTGATATGCCAGAATGTGTGTCTGGAACTGGACAAGCAATGTTTAATTCTTTAATGTCCAGCCTGACAAAATTTAACATTCCAGTTTCCAACATTGTGGGCTTTTCTTCAGACAATGCTGCCTCAATGATTGGAAAACACAATTCTGTGCTGTCTCGTTTAAAGGAGGTGAAGCCCACAATTGTAAACATGGGGTGTCTCTGCCACTTGGCAGATCTCTGTAGTAAGGCTGCTGTAAAAGCACTACATTCACCAGTTGAAGAACTTGTATCAGATCTGTATTGCCATTTCAGTTCCAGTGCACAAAGACAACAAAAACTTCAGGAATTTGCTTTGTTCACAGATACTGACCCCTCAAGATCATTAGACATGCACCTACTAGATGGCTCAGTCTTGGTAAGGTTATTAACAGAACCCTGGACATGTGGCCAGCTCTAAATTCATATTTTCTGTCTGCAGAGCCAAGGTCTGCTAAGATTGACTTAATTTCTAAAAACTTGCAGAGTCATGAAGTGCATATGATTTTTATGTTCCTTAAGTATGCACTGGAACCCTTACTGGAGTTCAACATACAGCTTCAGAGCAGAGAAAGTCAGCTGCTGACACTGCATGCCACTGTGCATAAACTCCTGCAGCAGTATGCTGGCAGACTCCTCAGACCTGCATCTGCTGTCAGACTAATCAAACACAGTGATGTGTCAGTGTTGACTGACAGTAGCTGTGAAAATGCTGAAAAAGTTTCCCATGCAGGATCACTTACTGAAAGACGCTGCATTACTTATTAATCCAGCCAAAAAATTGGACATTTCTTCAGGGCTGGTCAGAGATGTTGGCTTCCGTCTGGGTGTATGTGAAAATGATGTTGAGGCCGAACAACTAATCGATGAGTTCACCCAATATCAGATCGAGGACACTGGGAATCTGACAGGCCCAGTAGATGGGCCCCACTCATGTGTGTCACAGTACTGGGCACACCTTCTGAGGACCTTTGCACTGAAGGAAACTGCCACTCTTTAAGCAGCTGATGATGAGCCTACTTTGCTTGCCACACTCTAATGCACAAGCGGAAAGGGCATTTAGTATGGTGCGGAAAGTGAAAACTGAACTGCGTCAGTCTCTGAGTGTAAAAACACTGAACTCTTTGTTGGCAATTAAAATGAATGAAGAACTGGATGTCTGTGATATTAAGCTGCCAAAACCTGTTTTAGAGGCTGCCAAGAAAGCCACAGCAGCATACAATAAGTCTACATCTGACGTATGATAGGATGTTTAACTTGGTCTAAACTGTGTGTGAATTACAATATGTCTGTTTACAAAAATAAAAATCACATTTACTGCATGTGTTAGAGGCTGCCAAGAAAGCCACAGCAGCATACAGTATTACAGTAAGTCTACATCAGACATATGATAGGAATAGGATGTTTAACTTGGTCTAAACTTTGTGTGAATTGCAATATGTCTGTTTACAAAAATAAAAGTCACATTTACTACATTTTCAAAGTGCTGTTTCATTTACTTATGGTGTGGTTATGGTATTGCAGATTATCAAAGGTTTTTGGATCTGAGAAGTGTGGTATTGAATGTTACAGTTCTACCAAGCTCCATGGCAATAAAATAGGGTGTTCCACATTTTGACCATTTGTCACACATTGTTAGGGTCTGTGTTCCACATTGGCCACTTAAGAGGTTGAGACCTATGGCTAGATATAAGAAAAAAAACTAAGCTAGAAGGCTTCCCTCCAACACAGAAGGGCTTAGGGGCTCAGAAGCCTACAAACAGTCTAGACCACTTAATTGGAAAGGCAGGAAACAAGCTTGACATTTTTTTTTTGTTCTCTTTCCCAGATGCTTTCTTTGTACACAGTAGGAGTGCCTGAAATGAGAATATGATCTCACTGTACTCAGTTGAGTGAGCAAATGAGATGGGCCCCGAAGGAGTATCCAAACACAAATTTACAAGAGGGGCGGGCAGTTTCAAGGCCACTAAGTTTAACCCCAAAACAAAAACAGGGAGGATGGGTGGGACTAACTGAAGAGCAGAGTCAAAACTCCCAGTTCAGTTAATATTCCTGCAAAACAGTTAAATCAATTTAAATACTGTATTCTTTGAAAAAAAGTGCAGATAAAGGTACTTAAGTTCTCTTATACGTCCAGTTGAATACAGCTAGATCTTAGCCGGCCAAAGCTGAGGTTTTTAAGCAAAAAATATTTCAAACTGTACCACTTAAATAGGCAAGGACCGGAAATCAAAGAATGTGGCTGCCCCCACACTTGCAATTAGTAACAGATAATAAAATTCAGCAAGCACTGACTAAATAGCAGAGTCAAAACTTCCAGGTCAATTAATATTCCTGCAACACAGTTAAATCAATTTAAATACTGTATTCTTTGAAAAAAAGTGCAGATAAAGGTACTTAAGTTTTCTTATACGTCCAGTTGAATACAGCTAGATCTTAGCCGGCAAAAGCTGAGGTTTTAAGCAGAAAATATTTCAAACTGTACCACTTAAATAGGCAAGGACAGGAAATCAAAGAATGTGGCTACCTCCACACTTGCAATTACTAACAGATAATAAAATTCAGCAAGCACTGACTAAAAAGCAGTGTCAAAACTTCCAGTTCAGTTAATATTCATGCAACACAGTTAAATCAATTTAAATTCTGTATTATTTGAAAAAAAGTGCAGATAATGGTACTTAAGTTCTCTTATATGTCAAGTTGAATACAGGTAGATCTTAGCTGGCCAAAACTAAGGTTTTTAAGCAGAAAATATTTCAAACTGTACCACTTAAATTGGCAAGGACAGGAAATCAAAAAATGTGGCTACCCCCACACTTGCAATTACTAACAGATAATAAAATTCAGCAAGCACTGACTAAAAAGCAGTGTCAAAACTTCCAGTTCAAATAATATTCCTGCAACACAGTTAAATCAATTTAAATACTGTATTCTTTGAAAAAAGTGCAGATAAAGGTACTTAAGTTCTCTTATACGTCCAGTTGAATACAGTTAGATCTTAGCCGGCCAAAGCTGAGGTTTTTAAGCAGAAAATATTTCAAACTGTACCACTTAAATAGGCAAGGACAGGGCTCTACAAAATTTGGCCAAAGACTGACAGCTCAACAAGGCTGAATGTCACAGACAGTGGGACTGACTCTTCCAGTGGTAAGGTGTGTATATATCATATGTGTTGCTCTACTGTGTAACTGCACTTGTATGTGTACCATATATGTATACTGTGTTCTTTTTTTTGGGGTCTGTTCAATTAATTGACAAACGACATTATTGAAACCCACATGGTCAAGACCACATGATTGACACTGTAGTTCACTGACTATTTTGACTGAGATTGCAGTACAGTGAGGATTAGGGAATATAAACCAGTCACTGCAAGTCCAAATGAAATGTAAAGGAACCACAAAAGGAAGGCACAGTCTTCAAGCAAAAAAGTTTATTCTCTTTTAACACACTCTAGCTCCTAGGCTGTTAAGCCTTCAAGAAGTACAAATACAATGCAACTTCCCTCACCCCATATATACTCACTCAATCAGTCAATTAAATAATTAATTAAATCAAATACTTCCAGTTAAATTTAATGTTTAAATCCTTGGGAACCAAGGTATCACATTTCAAAGTAAATAGTGCTTCTTTATACAACAATTTTTCTTTTACTGCTACAGGGTCTAAAAAAATAGACTCCACTTGTTCTAAAAACACAATATTGCAACAGTTTAAAAATTACTTGCAGGAAACTCTTTAAAATATATAGCTAAAGCACTATCTCAGTTAACTTTTTTAATGTCACTTATATGTTCTTCAAGACAAACTTTAAACTTTTATTTGCTTTCACCTACATAAAACTTGTTACATGGCCATTTCAAAATATGCACAATTCCTTCTGTATTGCAAGTATAACATCCATTTGGAAAAAAAATTACAGAATTAATAGTAGGAAAGTTCTTTACAACATGAAAACAAATAGAACATTTCCCACACCTAAAAGTGCATTATCTTAAAGTAATCTGTCTATGTATTTGTACTTCAGGCATTTGAAATTTACTGTGCACTATTATATCATAAATACTACGGCCCTTTGTATAAGAAATCAAACGTTTGTTTGCTAAACATTGTTCCAAAATACCATCTTTGAACAACATAGGCCAATAGTAATATAACATTTGCACAATCTATTGACTTACTACATTGTAAATAGTCACAAAGTAAATCATCTTACCAGTGTGGTTAGCATTATTATTTCCTTCATCTCCTCTACCTCTTCTTTTGTCAAAATCTATCAACTCAATAAATGGGGAAGTCCCTCATTATATGTATTTACTGAGTTTCTTTTGCTTAGATATTCACCTTTATAATGCTTAGTTCTAACTCTATTTAAGGCTACTAACACTTATAGGTTCATAGGTTGATACTAGGCTATCTGCCCTAGGGCATTTATATGCCTAGCCAGAGTGTGTTTGGCTTTCGCCACCCTTTTAGATTAGTTGACTGTGCCTCTGTATAGTAGGTCACAGAAGATAGCCCTTTTAAGGTTAGTTTACTGTGCCTCTGTCTAGTAGTGACACAGAAGAGATCCCAGGGGTAAACCTATGATCTCCCATCCACTCATTGAGGGTCATTGAGGGGCTCTGCCTAACATGGATTGGGATTTTGTTCCAGAGTGAGGGGAGCCTCTGGGATATAAATCTGTCCCTCCAGCATGCCCTATTTATTTCTGTGCTGAGGTTTAAGTCCCTGGAGCGTGTAGCTCTAAGGGATTTGGATTTCCTGAGGTGGAGCATGTCCATTAATTCTGGGTTGGACATGGCTTTATACGTCAGGCACAGATTGCCTCTGAGTAGGCGGTAAGCAACTGAGTAGAGCTGGAGTTTCTTTACCCTAACTGCGTAGGGCATCTGTTTGAGTCCCTTGATCCTCTTGGTGAGGTACTTTTGGGGTCTTTCCAGTTGCTGCAGGTGTCGGGTAAGGTACATCTGTCTTATATCCTCTGTCTGTAAACATTTTAACTGGATCTTGTATTTCTTCTTCAAAATCTTTATCTACATTACACAACTAACTTATTCTCAGAAACTCAGTGTATGGTAAAGATGAAATCAAGTGGGGGGTGAATGCTGGAACCATGTAGGAAATGTGAACCCCCCTTGAACTTTTTGTGAGCTTTCCAACCAATAAATCCTGTTTGTTCACTTCACATTTTCAAATCTAAAAAATTGACTCTCTCACCTAACTGTAAGCCACTAAACTTGAGACCAAACTGGTTATTATGTAACTGCTCAATAAAAAATTTTACCTGATCATTACCTCCCCTACAAACAAAAATCAAATCATCTATGTATCTAAAATACCTAATGACATGTTTTTTTTTAAAGAAAGAGAGACCAAACATACTCTTAATTAAAAAAAAAGCCACCATTAAGTTGGCATACATGGGGGTAAAGGATGCCCCCCTAGCTGTACCTTGTAGCTGATGAAAAAATTCTTGGTTAAAAATAAAATTATTATTTTCTAAACAGAACTTAACAATGCATAACTTGATAAAGAGGTGTCCCCTAAAAAATACTTCAGGGTCTTCATCCCATGAACATGTAAAATGTTTGTGTAAAGACTCTGCATGTCTATTACCATCTAATACATATCTTGTTCCCAACTTAAATCTGCAATTTTTTCAATAAAATCTTGTGTATCTTTGATATATTATACTGTTTTTCAACATAGGGAAGTAAGTACTCATGTAAAAAATGCCTATGCTGTGTAAAAATGCTTTCTAGCTGCTTTGTAAGTTTTCCAGGCCCTTTCTCTATACCCATTTATTAAGCTTTCTATACCCTTCCGAAGACCACAATAAGTCCACAGTTCATAGGCTTCCCAGCCTCGGGTTCTGTAAGGAACCTTGCTGTAATTACAAGGTTTGGCCACTAGATGGCGACATGAATCCATCTATCATCAGCTCCTAATCGATCATTCACTGTATTGTACTCTTTATTTTTATCTAATACCCCTCTCCCCCACAACCATATCTGCTTCCCCACCTATAGTCTTCTTAGCCTATATTCTCCCTCTGTGCACTCTGGCCTACTTGCCCAACCATCTACACAGCTGATTGTTCCCAATCCAACCTGTTCTGAAACTCACCTTCCTTGCTCTACCCGCTCCGTTCGCCCTGTGGGCTCACTCCGCTCCCCTACCCTGCCCCCAAATCTCACCCACCCCCAGCACTCCTACATATATACTCATCAAACCACACCCCCTCCTTAACCCCCACCCCCACACATCACAACCAACCAACCCAACACACTCTATCTTTACACCCAACCCCACACTCCCTATCCACCACTCTCCCATACCTCACTCTCTTACATCCTCCCACCCACACCCCCTAATACCAACAGTATTTACCCAACAATGTCTCCACTAACTTCCATCTTATCTCCAAAACCCAGACCTATCTGGTACCTCATACCCCCACTTGTCATACTTTATCTCCTCACCTTCTATGAACATTAATGTCTACCTGGCCCGAAATATCCCACATCCGGAACCACTGCTACCTTCCACCCCAATACCCCACACCATTACAACCCTACCTGTCCTATAATTGTACTACCCCAACACCTCTTCATTCCCTAAGAGCTACCTACATAAAACCTAGCACTAAATACTATCACCAACTCCTACTAAAAATCCACAAACTAGTAAGGAAGTCTCAACCAACCCTTTTAGCAGATGGGGATATCCACCCTAAACCAGGCCCAAACCTACCTGATACTACTAGCTCCCCAAATATCACTGTCTGCAATCTAAGGAGCACATGTAATGCCCCTAATTCACTACTAGTCTGTCACCTAAACATCAGAAGTATGAATAATAAGATTCACTATATACATGCCCTTCTGGACATGCACTCCCCTAATCTATTATGTCTTACTGAAACCTGGCTCAAACCCACCATCCCTGATAATGAGATAATACCCCCCAGCTAGAATATAATAAGACTTGACCGGTAAGGTAGGAAAGGTGGTGGAGTAGCCATCATGTGTAAATCCACTCTACAAGTGTCCACTATCAGTATCCCACAAAGCCTGATAACTAGCACCTCTGAAACACTCATAATAAAAGTCCAGCTTAACAAACACAAAGCTATCAACATAGCATGTATCTACATTCCCCCAGGTGACAATATAGTGACCATAGAAAGTACCCTCAATGGCTATCCAGTACCCACTCCCAAGAAGCTATTATTCTACGAAACTTCAATATCTATTGGAAAACCTGTTCATCAAACTCCCCCACCACCCACATTAACTTAAATGGCTTCTCCCAAATTATAACTCCCCCCACCAGAATTAATAAGCCCAACAATAATGAAAGCACCCTAGATTGGATACTTATAAACAACAAACCTCAGTTATATAAATCAGGCACCCTACCTGAGGACACGAGTGACCACTTCCTAACCTATATAATAAGAAAAAAGAATGACATGCCTCAGCAAATCACCCTTAAAAAAATTAGAAATACAAAAAAAACTTTAACCTCACTAAATTCCAGACCGAACTTAAATTATGCAACTGGTCCAATCTAAAGCTACTTCCCCTAGACGAAGCAGTCTCACACTTTAATGCCAAATTCCTAGCCATCTTAGACAAGCATGCTCCAAAAAGAAATATGAGAACCAAAAGCAAAATAGCTCCATGGCTAACCAAAGGTACTAAACAAAAGCTAACTGCTAGGGACGCAGCATGGACCTCCTGGAGATCCATCAAATCCAGTCAGGACCACATTAGATACAAACAAGTGAGAGACGAGGCAAAAAAATCCACTATGCTCAACAAACAAACCTACTATTTCAACTTACAGAAATAACACCAAAATCAGCCACAAAAATTCTGGGCAGGCCTCAATAAACTGCTCCATCCAGGTAAATCCACAACCCCCACCCCTTCATCTACCTTACATCTACCCCCTAAAAGTGCAGCAGAGGCCTTCAATACTTTCTTTACAGAAACAATTCAGTCCCTAAGCTAATAACCTACCTCCCAACTCCTCCAACACCACCTCATCCACTCTTGATAATGTACTTCCCTTCAAATTTGATCAATTCATACAGACTGTATTAAATCCCTACTTAAGAAACTCAAACCCACCACCCTAGCTGCGGAGTTACTCCCTGCAGAATTTCTACAAAAGGCCACTAATGAAATAGCATACCCTATCTCCATCTAAATCAATTGTACTATCCACAAATCCTGTGTCCCCTCCATCTGGAAAATCTCCCACATTATTCCACTTCACAAAGGGGGCAACTCCACTGAACTCTCGAACTATATACCTATAGCCATTCTATCTCCCTTAGCCAAACTAATGGAAAAATGTATACATAAGCAAATTCTAACTCACCTTATCCGGAACAATCTCCTAGCCCCATCCCAGCATGGATTCAGACCTGCCCATAGTATCACAACAGCACTTCTCTCCTTCTCTCACACAATAAATCAAAACCGCAATCCCAACATCCTCTCCTCTTCCCTTTTTCTCGACCTATCCAAAGCATTCGATATGGTGAATCACCACCTACTCTTAGACACACTCAAATCATTCAGCCTAAACAACCTATTAATCAGCTGGTTCCACTCTTACTTGCAGGGCAGACAACAAGCAATATTATGGAAAGACAATCTATCCTTCCTTCTACCATTCACCCATGGTGTCCCCCAGGGATCCATATTAGGCCCCCTTCTTTTCTCCATATTCATCAATGATCTACCTAAAGTCATCCCAGAAGCAACCTGGATTCAGTATGCAGATGACTCTACCCTCATCTGCTCTGCCACCACCCCCTCAGAACTACAATCCCTATCCCAAAGCACCTTCAACAAAGTAGAGGTCTGGTTCAATAATCGTCATCTCCTATGAATCCCAACAAAACCATACTAGTACTTTTCTCCCCTACCCGTAAATTCACATCACCAAAAATTACAATCTCATCCACCAATGGCACTATAATCTCTCCAGAACCATCCACAAAACTTATTGGTGTAACAATCGATAATAATCTTACATATGACACTCATATAGAGAAAACCATTAAAACAGTTAACAAAAAACTAGGCTCCTTGTATAGGATTAAACCATTCCTAACCCCACCTGCCAGAACAGCCATAGCTAGAACAAATCTTCTCTCAACCTTTCTCTATGCCTCACCCATTTTCGTAAACCTACGGAAAGCTAACCTAAACAAATTAGCTGGCTGCTATAACAATATAGCTAGATTCACCACAGGCACAGCCTACAGAACCCATCACTGTCAAAACCTTCAAACATTAGACTGGCTAGAGCTACCCAATCAACTCCAGTACAACCAATGCATAGTTATTCATAAAATCCTCTGCCAACCTAACAGTATACCCATTCTGACAAATATTATCATCCCCTACTGCAACCTACCATCCCTCCGCTCATCCAACAAAATGCAAGTTCAATCTACCAAAGCCAACAACTCAGCTGGAGAATCACTACTCTCCAACTCAGCTGGAAAAAAAAACTGGAAAGCGCTGCCCCCAGATCTTACCACTATAACCTCCTTACCCAAATTCAAAACATCCCTAAAGAATCACCTAAACAAGTACTGGCTATGTCCATGCCTAGACCCAGACTAACCCAAGATACATACAACTCTAGTAGGTAAATTATGCAATAACCAACTTCCCCATCCTATAGGAATAAACTTTCTAAACCTAACCCACCCAGAATATATATATATATATATATATATATATATATATATATATATATACTTCTCAATAACCTTTAGAACAACACTAACTAAACCTAACCTAACTTGCTATACTTACCATTATAATGCTTTGTTTCTAACTCCCTATCCTATCCATTCTAATGCCTTGTCTTTAGCTCTTCTATAGCATCCCATTATCCTAGCCTTTCTATGGATATGTTTTTAACCCTTCTACATCTAATTTCCAATAACTCCCCTTCTTAACTAACCACCTTTTTCTTCTCCTGGTAGTCACAAATGACATCAATCTAGGTATCATCATTCTATATACTCAAATGCTATGCAATGATTTCTGTACATATCTCATACTATAAACCTACAATGATCTTAAACTTCAATGTAACCATGTATATAAATAATCACCTTTTAAAAGTTTGCATTTTTATTCAATGTAGCCATGAATATTGATTGTCATCTTTTTGTACATGTGGAACTTTTCTCCCCGGGTCTCCGCTAAAAATGGACAGGTATCCAGTCAGACTCTCCCAGTTAACAAATGTAAAATAAAATAAATAAATAAAATAAATTATGTATTTTAGGTAAGCAGTAAAAAAAACTGCTGATTCACAGCCCTGCGGAGAAAATTTCCTTTCAATATCATTTTGGGGAAAATAGCCAAATCTATAACCTTTATAAAGTAGTGCCTCGTAGTCAAAAATAGCTTGCTTATAAAGGATTAGAGAATGTACCCTTTTCCCCACTGTTGTGCAATGTCAGAGTTGGTATATATAATTAGCAAGGGATGTGAGGTGCATGGGGGCTTGCCCCCTGCAAAAACATTTTTTTTTGTTGTTTCTGTTGATTGATGAACTGCATTGTCAATCATGTGGTCTTGACCATTTCGGTTTTGATGTCTTTTACTGATCAATTGAAATAGATCCCTCATTTTCTTGTCCTTGTGCAGATCCTTTTGTGGTAGAGTTGGTGAAGTAGTGGTGTCAGTGGACACCTCTGGCACTGGGTCACCAGGTCTGCCTCTCAGCAGGGTTCAAAGGTCACCTTGCCAAAGGTGGACACTTCTCAGGATGGTAGGGTAGAGGTTTCTTTTCTGACAGTGGCCTGTTGGGTTCTTCCACTGTCTCCAGCAATGTACAGAGATACACCAACAACTAGTTGACCATCTCAGCACTGTGAAATATCTCCTGATGGTGCTTGTCAAGTTGCAAAAGAGATGCAGCCTACCCATTACCCAAGTGATTCCCTCCTAATGTGTCATTCTCCATGCCCTGTCGTTTTTTCAACCTTTCTCTTCACTAGAGATAAACTCTTTGAGAGTCTGTGTCCATTCACTGTCATCCTACCTTTGTGCGCATATTACCTATGTCTATCTGTCTATCTGTCTGTCTGTCTACCTGTTCATGTCAGCATGTAGCATTTTATGTTTGCATTATACTCCCGTGTCTTTCCTTTTCCTTATATTCCTTCCACAAACCTTCTTAATTGCTTTTCCCACCTACCCTTCTTCTTAATAAATTGAAAATGGGATTTTCAACATCATAAAAAGTTATCCTTCTTCCTCAACTTCTCATAACCTTATAGATATTCGTGTGTGTTTTCCTCTGCTTGCTATACTCCCATTTCCTAGTTTTCTTCTTCTCTCTGTCCTTCCAATGTATATGATTAAATGGGTTGACACTTTGCTGTGCTGACTATCATTGGGCTATGTGAACAACCAGCAGTTATGCACAGTTTATTGACTCATTGTCACACATGAACTTTGCAGTACCAGCCTGCCTTGACAGTGACCTCTTCCACATTGGTCACATAACATTCTGCGGTGCCACTTCTCCACTGAATCACCCTAGCACTCCTCATCCATATAACATGGTGCATCTATTTTACTATGCCATCCTTTCCTTGGCATATCTGCTCTATGCTCATTACACCAGCCATTGAGTATAATGACCCATTTAGCATGTATCTATCCATTCACATATAACAACTGGATCATTCACACATATCTTACTAAAAGGATACAAGGCTTAAACAATATGTCCTACATAGACTGACTCAAAGTCCTGTCACTATACTCAGTATCCTACAGACTACTAAGAGGTAACCTGTGTCTGTTATACAAGGCATTCTCTGACCCAGTACTGATCAATCTACTGCACATCAACAAGTTAAATGGCATCAGAAATACTAGGTCTAGGGATCTAAACCTCTTATGCAGTATCAACAGAATGGTTTGTAGGGACAGGTTTATCTTGCAGAAGATACTACAGCTGTGGAACAGATTCCCCATCCATGTAAAACAAAGCTCATCCCTTTCCATATTCAAAAACAACTTAGATCTATGGATGGGAAACAGAAAACGTACCCCAGGGCTGCTCATTATACAGATGATGGACACAGGCAGTTCCCAAATGCTTTATCCTATACATGTGTCCCCTCAAATCATCTATGGTATGATTCCAGTTATTTTCAAAATGGGGCAATATATAATTATCAACCATGGGATAGGTAAGACCAATCTCTAACCAAATGGGATAGGTTAATTCAAGCACCAAAGGGGACACTGGCTAGGCTTAAAATGGCCTAGAAGGGTAGCTAGCCTAGTACTTATGTAAGAATCTATACTACACTTAATACATATCTGATTAGCTTTGAGCCATCTCACATTACAGTCTAGATGGCATTTAGCACTGCATGGGGGATCTACTATGGAAACTCAAATGTCAGAATGCAGAGAAACAAAAACAATGAATACTAATGGCTGAAACTCAGAAGGGTGAAGAATTAAACTGCAAGTGTTTTTTGCAGGGAGGCATGGCTCCACCCCTCAATTCTATACATAACTATTTGATAGTTACACTTGAAGAAGGAAGCAATCTCCCAAAACAAATTAATCACTACAAGCACACTCTTGAATGTCAGCCGTGAAATGGAGCTACATATTTACTCAACTGCCGCTACCATTAACTTGCATGTCAATTTATCTTTTATGGTGGCTCTGTGACTATGGACTGTGTATAAATATATATACATCTACAGATATATATATATATATATATATATATATATATATATATATATATATATATATATATATGTAAGAGCCACCACTTGGGGGTAATTGAACCCCAAATGTAAATGCAGAATTTTTTAGTTTTGTTTATTTGTTTGTATTTTTACATCTATCACAAATGCAAGTCTGCTTTGCTTGTATTTGAGATTGTGTGTGTTGTTATAGTATATGTAGTCAACCTTTGCATAGTTGATTGTTTGTGGCCGACTGTGTGATGATCGACCATTTGAATTTTTGTTAATTCCTGATATAAACATATATAAAACACAAACACACATTATAAACATATACATATATATATATATATATATATATATATGTATGTGATATATATTTATATATATATATATATATATATATATGGATTCACTTTATAATCTTGAAATACTGAAATTTCGAATTTCAGTATCTCTAGACTATAAAGCTGAAACCTTACAAACCCGAAACACCACAACCGCGAAAGTCAAAACCACGAAACACTACACCACACAAATAAACACAAACACGCCTACCTCCCGACACTACAAGAAACTAAAACAAAACACACAAACACAAAAAAACAAAGACAAGCATCTACCCTAGCTATAAGCAGGGAGGGCAAGTCCCCCTGCACCACTCATCTGGGTGGCTGCCCCCCAGACCCCTGCTACTTTTAAATACGAACTACGAGGTCACACTAACCACCAAAACACAGAAGACATACCACTACAGACTCCAAACACACTCAGATACACATAAACCCTACCCCAAACCCCTTAAAAAAATAACACTTACTTAATGCACCATCACAACCATGGGTTTGACATTTCCGGCTTTGGGATACTGCAGTTTCGAGATACTGAAATTTGGTTTACTATGGTGTGTGCGAGTGTCATGATTTCAAACAGAGTGTGTTCGAAATCATGATCTGAAAGGTGCAGTTAATCGAACCCTGGTACATCGATTCTCATATGATTGAGTTGCATGGTACATGTGACCATCTGAGAATCGACATATCAACACTGTAAACTGTAAACTGCGGTTGCGCTGCAGTGAGGAACAGGGAATTAGCCCATTTCCTCACTGTAGTGTGATCTCAGAGTTGGTACATTAAATATACAGGGGGTGTGAGGGGTGCAGGGAGGCAAAGCCCCCCTGCAAAACAGTGGATTTAACATAATGTTGACTGTTTAGTTCAACGGTATGTTAATGTGCATAGCAGAAGGTGATGTCGAAAACATCGAACGATGTTTTCATTTTTGCATTTGTTTACTATGCAGAATTTTGGATCCGATATTTCAGGTCGACGTTATATACGTTCCACCAATGTAGATTTGAAATTTCCATAGTAAACTTATATATATATATATATATATATATATATATATATATATATATATATGGGTCTACTTTAGATCAACGATTTATGTTTCACTGAAACTCAAAATGAGACGACTTCAACAAAAGTCCATTTCTACGAAACCTCAGATCACTGACACAGTTTTACAGGGTAAAGAATCACTTGGCCACCAGGTCAACTTTGCCTTTTCCCTAGTGTAGTGGTCTCTTAGTTTTGAGTTTCAGTGAAAGGTAAATTTGTTGATCTAAAGTAGACTTTGTGTATGTATGTATGTATGTATGTATATATATATATATATATATATATATATATATATATATATATATATATAAAATTGTAAATATGAGTAGTGGTAATGCAGCTGTGGTAAACCAGGTTAATCTGTGATCTGATTCATGTTATCAGAAATGGCAGCAAAGGTCACGGTTCCTCTTCTGATTCCATTCATGTAGCGCTTTTTCTTGATTTCTCAAAAACTTTTGACATTGTATATCACCAAATATTATTCTACAAACTCTCTTCCTTAGGACTACAGCACTGATTAACTCTCAGTTACTTAATTCAGTAAAGGTGTTTGAGAAAAAAAGAAGACCAAATGTATTCTGTTTACACCTAAAATACTCTAAAGACAAACCTCTCTTCACTATTACTTCTTCTTACCAAACCAATTTTTGAACTTCTAGTACATAGCAAGCTCAGAAGTGTCATTATAGATGATGCCATGAAATTTGACCACCACATAAAGCAACCTATCAGTAAAATAGACCAAAACGTTGGTGCCCTCTATCAAGTTAAACCTTACCTGACTGACCAGGACAGGTAAACTACTGCCTCTACTCTACTGCTACCCACCCTCCTATAAGTTGCTCTTACTTTTATCAACCAGCAAGCTATCCAAATAACAATGCTAAAAAAATGCTATAATAAAATAACTAAATTCACAGCTGGTACGCCTAACAGATCACTTCATGGTACTAAAACAGATAAATTGGTTAGAATTACCTCACTAATATTCACACAACTAAACATTGTTCACAGTCTAATTTTCATATCAGAAAAAAGCCAAATACTAAAAACATTATCCAGCCCCCATCTAGGAATCTTTTCTCTGCTAACAAATTCTTACTGCACCCAGTTAAATCAAATAACAATGGAGATATCCCACTGTATTTTTTCACATCCCTAAAGTATGGAATCCCTTTTCCTTCTCACTCACATAAACTAACTACTTGAAATCCTTTAATCAGCTATTGAAATAACACCTAAAGGACTCATTCTGTGGATTTGCTCATACATCACAACTGGTTAATCCCCCTACACTATCTCATTCTTCCCTAAAATGCCTACTTGGCCAGTAATAGTCTATCTTATCCTGTACTACTATGTCTTCTTGTCCACATACACTGTACCACAATCTCCTCAACTTTACATTGTTATGAAAGTTCACTTTATCACTGTCTTACAGCTATAGAATACTATGGGTCTAAACTTTGTCAATCCAAATATTCATTCCATACCCCTCAACCTCTGCACAGAGCCAAAACTAACGGGGGACAAAGTCTCAAAAATAGGGACAGATTTCAGATATTGCTCTTATAAACTTAGAAAGTTACCAGAATAACAGGTGTTGTATTAACATGCATTTTCTGAAGGATATGAAGCCTAATGCTCAAATGTCTGTCATTATTTAGTGAATTCAATTATCAGTGATTTGCCAAGAAAACACAAATATTGTGAGTAATGGAACAAAAATGTGTCTTTCGGCTTTTCCCGGTTAGGGGTCGCCACAGCGGAACTCCAGTCTGCTAATGACTGGCAGTAGATTTTTACATGCCAAGTTGCCAGCTCTGATGCACAACCTTCAATGAAGGTACACCCATTCACGCATGTCTCCACACAGAAGACGCTCTAGCTGAAAATCGAACAGGACAACGTCTTACTGTGAGGCGCCAATGCTACTGCAGTGAGGGAAAAAATCCGGACATTCTGCAAAAAATCTGTAAAGTTGAGATGGTCTCATTCTTATCTACCTTTAAATGATTTCTCTTTTCATTGTACTACCTGTATAATGATTATAGCATATTTGTAATCTGACTATTCATATATATCTTGCCAATGCATACCTCTCAACCATACCAAATTCCTTGGTACATACCAGTTTTGAGGGCAAAATATTGGGGTGTCACAAATTCCCAAGTGGCCCCTTTAATTTTTTAAGTTTATTTTTGGGACTCCTGATATCATCACCTGCAGGGTGTGCGCATTGACGTCAGCTTCATGAGGCATATAGTCTGTCAGAATGCCGATTTACTTGCAGACTGGCACATGTTCAGGCAGTGCACACATCTTTCATCTTTCTTCCCCTGGCTCCTCCTCTAGGTAAAAAATGTGTGATCAAGAGAGAGAAACTTACATGTCTGAGACTAAAACAGCAGGAGAAACCTTTTAAGTCTGCAGGTGCGTTACTTTTATTTAACAGCTGCAGGCATCAGTGTACTGTGCTACATTTGCTACATTACATTTTTCATATGTGTGAGAGAGAAACAGCAGGAGTGTGACAGCGAAACAGCAGGAGAAGAAACAGCAGCTTGAGAGAATCTACAGGTGTGTGTTGCATTTACTTAAAGGCTGCAGGCATTGCTTATACTTCATTACTTAATGGCTGCAGGCAGGCATTACTTTTACTGTGTGTGTAACAGCAGGAGAAGAAATGGGCTTAATGGCTGCAGGCATTACTGTGTGTGTGTGTGTGTGTGTGTGTGTGTGTGTGTGTGTGTGTGTGTGTGTGTGTGTGTGTGAATGGCTGCTACTTTTGCTTCATTTACTTAACAGCTGGAGATATTACTTTGTGTGTAGTTACTTAATGGCTGCAGGCATTACTTTGTGTGTAGTTACTTAACAGCTGCAGGCATTACTTTGTGTGTAGGCTTTACTTTTACTTCATTTAATTAATCTTCTTCTTCTTTCAGCTTTTCCCAGTTAGGGGTTGCCACAGCGGATCACCTGTCTACTCATAATTGGCATGTGTGTGTGAAATTGTCCCAGTTATGTATAACTGGTGGTTAGAGTTACTCAGACTCAAACCTTGTACCTTAGGTACAAGGAGGAAGAGCCTAAATTCTCTACCCATAACACCACCATTTGTGATTCAATGATTTAACCATAGTTCTCAACTGTCCAAAGTTTTACAGAACGTCTGGAATGTTTGTTTCATACTTTTGCTCTGTTCCTCTTGGAACTTGTGTTTTCTGGCAAATCAGTGAAAATTGAATTCACTAAATAATGATAGCCATTTAAGTTTCAGTCTTCCTATTTTTAGGAAATGTATGGTAACACAAAACATTTCAGTCTAGCAACTTTTCTAAAATTATACAAACAATGTTTAAAATATGTCCCTGGTTTTGGGACTTTGCCCTCACCCCACCCCAAATAAATTTTGGCTTTTTTTTCATTTCGCGTGCTGCATAGTTCTTCAGGGGAGAGAATTTAGTGCTGCCTATGCCAAGTCTGTTAGTGTTGTTAGTAGTACAACAGGTAGAATACTTGCTTTTGATGCAGAAGGCTGAGAGTTCTACTCCCACTGTATTCTTCTCCCACATTATGTAGATGGATTGCCGATATTGTACTGTGTTGCACTTTTAAAGGGGGGGTGGCTGCTGCATTCCTGAGAATATCCCCTTTGGCGGAGATACCTAGTAATTATGAACATGTTATCAGTTTGCCATCCGTTCCCTATTGCAATATTACTAGCTTGTAATTTTTTTAATGTAACAGAGGCAATTTATTCCACAAGAGCAACAGGCACTTTATTTGTAGATGAAACAAGTTGTTTGTTAGCAGCAACCTCTTCATTAGTTACAAATCTTACAGATCTCTTTAATGTGGAATTATTTAGATGACTTTTACTTCTGCAGAAATTGTGCATATTTACTGATACTGGTGGATTGTAGAAGTTTGAGTAAACTTTTATGATGGAAATGTTCTGAATTGGGCAGTTTTGTCATTATTGGTTCATGCATTTTGTTTCATTGCTTACTGGAAAAATGTTCAAAACAATAAATTTAAAACACGCTCTAACAAGTGTGCTGCATTATACAAGGAATGTAATTTAATACAATCAGGAAGGTGTATCAAAGAACCCATGTATGTTTCATGTGCAAGGGGCCTATGATTTGAAAATAGCCCAAAGTTAATCTTTATCTGCCACTGGCCAGATGCATTTTTTTCAGTGTGGGTTTCAATGCTGTTTCAATGAATGTGAGTTTCAAGGGCAGAGAAGTTTTAATGCTGTCTGTTTTCATTGTGAGACTGCATTGGTTTGTTTAGCAGATGCCTATTAGTGTTTGTGCTATAAAATGTAAAATAAAAGTTTTAAATGACATCCAAATAATCACTGTAGAAGTAAAGCAGTACATACATTACAGTGTTTATGGTAAATGAGGTGAAACAGCCAAGTAATGGGACATTGGAATGGCTGCAGGGGGATGGGCTGTGGATGGGGGGCCCATTTGACCATGATTTTGTGAGGGGAGGGTGGCAAACTCAAAAACAGCCTTGGGTGGCACAAGATCAAGCTACGCTGATTAGTAGGCCATGGAGAATGACTTTTGGAGGTCCTATCAAACTATAATATTCTTTTGCTAAGATTAGAATATTGCCTACCATTAAATGCCCTACTTTTACCACAAAACCCACATATGCAAGTCACTAAAAACAAAATCCTAAGGTTCATCATCTTCTCCCTTTCCAGTGAACATCATTGTTACACATTTAGAAAAAAATGGTTACCATTTACTACAGGGTCTGGGGCCATATTTTGGTTGTCTGTTCTTCAGGTTGCATTTGAAAGCTGAGTTCCCACAATTCCATTGGAGTGGGTGGGGACACATAATTATGTGTGCAATTTTTATGTTAATCAGCATACAGATTTGTGTCTATTTTACATGGGCCTTTGTCCAGATTTGTGATGTTTCCAGGTTGAGAAGTATGTGCCAATGTTTTTTTCCTCACTACTGTGTGCTCAAATGATTTATTATGCTATGTTGTTGTTGTGCCTTTCGGCTTTTCCCAATTAGGGGTCACCACAGCAGAACTCCAGTCCGCTAATTATTGGCAGTAGATTTTTACGTGCTGAGTTGCCGGCCCTGATGCACAACCTTCAATGAAGGTATGCCCATTCACGCATGTCTCCACACAGAAGATGCTCTAGCTGAGAATTGAACAGGACGTCTTACTGTGAGGCGAGAATGCTACCTCAGTTACGCTATGTATGTATGTTATTTACTCTGCATCTTGTGGAGATTTTCTTCCCCGGCCTTTGCTGAAAAATTTTTTTTTTCTCAGCCAGTCTGACTTTCCTGGTCAACAAAAGCACTACATAAATAAATAAATAGTTTGTGCTGTCCTGAGCACAAAGCTCACACCAATGCCACTGATCACAATAACAAAAAGAAGACCATTATGATGCTTGTTGTTGCCAGTAATGTGTATTAGCTGGGGTCTAGCAAAGAAAAGTTGAATTATACACAAATCACCCTGAACTCTTGCTCCCAAGGAAGTAGGCACATTTTTTTACTTCTGTATCAAACTCCTGTGTGTGTGCTCTTAAACTCTGGCCCTTCACCATCATAGCTGCACTTTTCCCTGTGTATGTAGCACACCTTAAATTTGGAATTTAATGTGTATCAGATGATCAATTCCACTTCATGCATTGTTATCTACATTAGATGCCTTTAATTGGCTAACGTGCATATAGGTTTGCCACCAAAAGTTTGAAGGCTCATTAACAAAAATCATGCAGCCGAAAGTACATTTTCAAAGTTTCACAATGCTGAAATGGAATAATATGAAATCATAATAATGAAAGTAAAGCTTGATTCATTATTATGAGTTCAGCATTGTGAATGGAGATCAAGGTACAGTGAGGATCAAGGAATTTACCCTTTTCCTCACTGTAGTGTGATCTCAGAGTTGGTATAGATAATATTCAGGGGGTGTTGCCTCCCTGGTAAAATGCAAAAGGGGATATGGACTTTTGAAACCAGAAGTCTGGTATGTCAAATGTCGTTTATCATGTTTACGATGTTCGACAGTTAAGCTAAATTTTGGTTTTGTTTTCAGAATTTTAGTTTGTTCGTTTGGTAGCAAATTATTTTGCCTTTGATATTTTGATGGTGGACCATGCATATAGCTATATCATTTGAGCAAATCTGGACATTTATTTTTGTTGCTTCAATTTACCCATTTAATTTAATTCATACAATGTATCTGTAGCTAGGACACTTTACTCTGTTGTATTACACACAAAAGTTGCCCCCTTAAAAATTAATTTGCATAGCATGGTTTGTACAAAATATGTCTGGCTATAGGGAATAACAAAGAAAACAGTCTGTGCCAGATCCTTTAATACAGTTCACTGTCCTTGTCAGCTGTTTAGAAGAGGGATAATTATTTCCTTACAATAAATTTTGATGAGGGCAGTTTATGCCTGCATCACGTTTCCACGTTACACTATAAGGTTTCATGAAACTGTAGTCAAGAGTATACAGGTCAAGATGACATAGCCAAGAGGCAGGCGTTTTCAGCTTAAGGTTTTTTTGTACAAATGAGAGAGCAGCATTCACCTGTTATCACTGACTTAGTGCTCTGCAGATGAATCATACTTACTAGATTAGTTTGTGGTCCATGATGATACAGTTTACCACCAGAAATAATTGTATTATTGACAGTCAGAATCTACTGAGAAACACATGAATAATTTAAACAGTTACATCAGCAACATACATAGGATTTTCAAGAAACAGTATGCAGGCCTCTGAGGAAAAGCAGTACTGCATTTCCCGAGCATCTATGTTTTAGACACTAACTCGCCCTGACTGGAAGCTTGTCAGAACAATTCAAAAGTACTTTTTCACAGATAAGGTTGTAGACCCATGGAATGAACTACTGGAATGGAGGTAGAGAGGAAATCAGTAGAGTTATTCAAGAGAGCAAGGTACATGTGCAAGAAGGGTAAGGGAGAATGTAGGGATGAGGGAGAGGTACACTGTTAAAGAACTTAAAAGGGCAGGCTAGATAAGCTTATTATCTCCTACCATTAAATAAATGTAATGTAATACAATTTAAAAAATGTTTAGGGGCTCAAGCCTCAATGACTGGACAGTGACCCCACCAGTAACCAAGTGCAGCTGAAGATTGTAACACAACTGAACTAATGTTCATGAAGTTTCAGCCAAGAACCTGAGTCCCATGTTTTAAACTTCATGGGCATTAGTTCAGCTGTGTTGCAGTCTTCAGCTGCTATGAGTTACTGGTGTGGTCACTGCCCAGTCACTGAGGCTTACATATAAAATAAGTTTCTCTTTTGTTACACTATACTTTCACTTGGGAAGGCCTGCAATTAATGAACTTTACAATGCCCCAGCCAAAAAAGCAATAATCTGAGAACACCATCCATCACTTTTATATTCATAAAACTATAGCTCATTCATTAATTTTCTAGTTAACTGTTTAATTATTTAATCAAATTCAGTATTACAGGTAAGAAAGCGCTATCCTATCACTCTGTGGCTACAGGCAGAGAAACTAATTCTGGTTAGGCATCAGACCATTGCAGGATGTACACACACACACACACACACACACACACACACACACACACACACACACACACACACACACACACACACACACACACACACACACACACACACACACACAAACATTCAGTCACACAACCTCCAATTCACTCCTCTGATGTGATAAACCATTTACCATCCATCATTCTTCTACTACCCACAGCTCTGCAACCAGTAAATAGTTAACAGAAGCACTAAAATGTTATCTCTTCTATTTCTCCTACATTAATATATATTTCAGCTGTCTACTTTTATTAACTTCTTTGAACCCTTTGTATCAGAATAACGTTTGAGGTTTTTTTTCCCACTGTTTTAATGTTAAAATCACCACACCATACAGTAGACTTCCTGGATATAAAATGTGGCTCTGTATTTCTCCATAGCAGGACACTACATTTCTTCCTATGTAATTGCTGCCCTATCTCCTAAACTTTTTTTTTTCTGGTGTATTTTCAGTATTCAAATCAATAATCATATCCTCATTCCATTTCTTATTCTTTTGCCTACTAAAATACCAAAACATTTAACCCCTATTATTCTCCCTACTCTCCAGTCCTTCTCTCCCATGCACAAGTCTCATACTAAATCACCCTTGTATCAAGGAAGAAGAAAATGTTTCCACAATTCGCCAAACAAAGCCACCTTCCTCCATTACTAGTTATGCTCTTTGAATCTAGTGATAACCTTCACTAGATTTTTCATGATGTCATCTTTCTGGCATTTTAACTGCCATATTTCATTCCATGAAATTTATTCTTGTGATACCCCATGTGCCAACCTATAATATACTATTTCCCTCATTTAAATTCATTACAACAACACACTTGTTTCCTATAACACTGTAAATCTGGTACCTACTTTTACAGCTTTTGATTCAGACATTTTCCATAGCATTTTCATTCTACTGATGCTCTCTCTTCTGTTTCAAATCATTATCTCTTTTTCTTCTTTTATCTTGTACAGCTTCTACAATTGCTTCTGTTTATTTTCCATTTATATCTTCTTTTTCCTACCTCACTGGCTCCTTTGTTTTTTTCTCTAAATATACTGTCATATTACACATGCTTGTGTATTTGCTGTTCAGCTAAGACATTATCTTTCTTGTATTTTGTCCTAGCTGTTCTCCTGTAGCCTAGCTCTGTTGGTTAACTCCTCTCTTCTCCCCCATTTTTTTCAGTTGTGTGTTAGACTCCATTGCAGCCACATGTATATTGTTGAAGTGTGTCAAAGCATCATTTGACCTTTGGAATGCCATCTTGTATTATGATCTGCACAGTTTGGAAATTAAACTCTTTAATGATCTCCACATGTGTCATTTCGATTGAGTCACTGCCTGCTAACACTATCTGTGGTATTGAGTAAACTTCTCAATACATCTTGCTACAGATTAGGAAATTACACTTGCTATGCAGAGCCAGGGGAGGCAGAACATATACAGTGACACTTCTTTTTCTTTACCATTTCTATTTCTTCAAAAAATAAAAATATAATGCCATTCTTCAGAAAATCTGCACTAATTTGCTTTACTTTTTCCAGATACATGTTTTTTCATTCATAAACATCTTACCACAGAACAATTTTCATATGTCTCATCTCTGCATCTAAAACATATTTTAGTTTGCAGTTAGAAAAAAGCACATTTTTTTCTTTCTCTAAATTATTAATTACACCATTTTCCACATATATAATTTCTCCTTCCAAGCCCTTGTGCAGTATTCTATATCATTAAAAAGGTAGTTCCTCTATTATAGTGCATTTTTAAATCACGAACATATAATAATCTTTTGTCAATGTTCTTGTCTAAATATTTTTCATATATTTTATTGTCATCCACTTCTGTTTTTTTCCAAAGTTTTGTTCTAAATGACCTTCTGCTATTTTTTCCACAAAATATTTTTATTGTTATTCAACTTTATCCAATTAGATATACAATCAGGAAGCCAAAAACACTGTGCAATGTTTTCAATAAACATTTCAAGTTTTGCACCTGACACATTATTCTTTTTTATTTAGATAGCCCTGGGGATTCAATAAACTCCAAGTAGGTTTTGTACGAAGCCTACATGGAGTTTACATGTTTGCACTGTGAGCAGCAGCGCTAATTACATATTCATGCCATGCACCGCATTTAAATGTAAACAAGCATTGTTTCATGGCTAGCAACAGTGTTGCCAGCCAGCCAGGAAAATGTATAAAGCAACAAGGACAGCAGCAGCAGGCATGCAGACTTGTTTACCTACGGACAAACTAAGTCTGCATGATTGCGTGGAATGCCACAACAATTACCAGGGTTAATAATATAGCAATGTATATTGTCCAAACACATTACATGACAGTGTATATAGTGCAGAGTACTGTGGAATCCCATTTCAGGCATACTGAACAAAAGTTGTGTAAATGATCTGTAACAGTACATGGACTGCAATTTAAAATAAACAGTCAGGGGAAGTGTGTGCATTGAATGCACACAGATGAATTGTAGGAATGAACACAGTGAAAGAGGACAGATGAAACATCTTAATGTACAGCAGATGAGGCATGTAAATGAAGACAGTTGTAGCAGGACCACTAATCACACATCTACATGATACAGTACGGACTGCACAGTGAAAATGTACATTATGCGACTGTCACACAAGGTGACATAACAGTGGAGAAGATGTCTTTGTGATATAAGCATCCTGATATGAACAATGGAGAGGACATCTACCAGGGATGTTATATACAATTGGAGTAGGTGTATACTGTGAAGCTGTGCAAAATTAGTTGCCGTAATATGACTGTAATGTCAGCAGAGGTCTCCACCAAGGGAACAGCTACAGTAGAGAGTCGATTATCTGAACGTCGATTATCTGAAATGTCAATTATCCAAACCTAGTCTTCCAAAGTTTTTGTGTAGGAAAAATCATAAAGTCTGAATATGTAAATGTTATAAGTATTAGCCTGTACATGTTTTTTTGAACTTGCCGCCTGCTTGTATGTGAAAAATATTCTTTACTGTTCACTGGACTTGCTGAATGATTGAAAAGTGTATTCCCTGAGTGCAGAAAAAACAAGATTTTAGAAGTTTTTTTCCAGTTCAATGTATGTTTGATTATCTCAACAGTTTGATTATTTGAACTACCCTAGGTCCCAATTAGTTTGAATAACCAACTCTCTACTGTAGTTAGAGGATCATGGACAACAGTGAACAGAAGCATGCACAATCACGGACAGTATTAGAATAACACCATCAGTAATCCCATGTCTCTGATATAACAGACATGATTGTGAATGGTCATAGATGGTTCTGCATGAGCACATTTGTATAACTATCATGAGATGTCAGCAATCTATGAGGGTAATCAAGCACACCATCCTGACACTGTAACATCTATTGGAGGTGATAGGAGGGACACTGCTATACCTGTATGTGACATTATGATCAATCCAGGCTAGTTGACAGGTGTGCATGGCATATATATGGCACAACCCACACTGTCATGAATGTAACTCATGCCACCAATGTTGTCAAACAACTATGGATGTACTGTGTGCATCAATGGAATAGGTATCACACATGCATCTGGTATAACACCTTGAGGGGGTTCTGCACCATCAGACAGTAATGTTTATGCAACAAAAAATACCTAGGTATGGTCAATAAGATATGTGGAAGGTCACTGTGGCAAAGGCGGTACACTTGAGTTATGCATCCCTGGAAGATGTATAGGGAGGTACATGAAGAAGGGTGCATTGTACTCAGTTGTTGGTGTGATGAAGGCTGTGAACTATGGAAGTATTTTGGCCTTTGATGCAGATGTCTTGCACATACTCAGGAGTTGTGTTACATACAAGGAAGTAGTAACCACTATGGGTACATGCTGGTGGGCATTCCACATGCCACCTATCTCAGCACACAAAGAAAAAACTCTTCTTACACTGTTGAAGGTTACCGGTGGAAAGTGAAAAAAGCGTAATGAACCTCCGGTAAACCACCACGACAAAAGTTCCAATACGAAGCAGCAGATAAAAAATGACTGCTTCGTGTTGGAACTTTTGTCGTGATGGTTTACTGGAGGTTCATTTCGCTTATCTCAGTACACAGGTCACATAACACTTGGTCTGCTCATAGGGGTGTGATGTCTGCATCATCATTGGGCCATGCATTTGTTTTCATAATGTACCTCTCTGGACTATATGAAGAGACACATTCCTGAACTGTCAGATTATGTGTCCCAGGCAGGTATGACTCTAGCCACAAGCAGAATTCTACCTTTACCCAGGATGATGCCACAATATAAGCAAAATTGATGGACTTCAACAATTGGCTTAGCTTCTGGTGTCAAGTTCAGAGGGATCCAGGATCTCTCAGCCTGGGTTTACATGGTCAACAAGCCACACTGTTTTGCCAGAGATGGTCTGAACCTGTGTCCTCTAGGCTGTTGGATACTGGCAAAGGAACTTGTCTTCCCTATAGTGCCTTTACTAGGCAATGTGAAAGCAACAAAAGTTCCAATGTAACAATATCCAGTAGAGGCAAACTCAAAGTTCTGCTGCTTAATGCTAGGAGTCTAAACATGCTGTACTGGAGGAAATGGCCAACCTGCTAGCTGACAGATTTGGCACAAACTTCAACCATCTGGCCCCACCGTACATACCCCAAAGCATGCCTGACATCAGTCCCCTGCCAAGTATCTCCGGACATCATGTCATTTTTGTGCTCTCCAAGGCTAAAAACCTCAATAGTACCAGATAACATCCCAGGTTTCTTGTTAAGCAATTTAAAACAGGACCTAGCAGACCAAATTAGCATCCTCTTTAACCATAGCCTGAAAACTGACTTTATTCCAGCGAAGTAGAAAACAGCAGCAGCAGTAATCCCCTTGCAGAAAGAGAGGCTATCAAACAAGCTGGAAATTATAGACCTATACGTCTAACCAGTCTCATTTGCAAGGCCATGGCTAGAATCATCATGGACCTTATCAACAAAGACATAGGTGACCTTCAAACTCTAGAAATAACTCACTTTAGCTTTGTTAAGAGTAGACCATGCTCATTAAACTTAGCAGACTTCTTCGAGAAAATTACCAAAGCCCTGGATGAAGGCAAGACAGTGCATACCATCTATCTTGATCTGGCATAGGGTTTTGACACAATCTCCCACTCAGGTATCATTGAGAAACTCTCCCAGCTGGGGATTAACCCTTACATCACTAGATGGTTAGCCAATTGGCTCACTGACAAAACACATACTGTCAAAGTTGGTGACTCAACCTCTACCAGTAGAGCTTTCACCAGTGGTGTACCACAATAATCTGTACTAGGTCTTATAATGTTCAGAATCTATCTATTTCTCAGAAGTCCAGGCTAAAATATACAGCCTTTGACTTACCAAATTTGTTGATGATTGCAAATTGGGTGCAATAATTGAGTACACCAAAGAATTAAACATATTACAGGAGTGGCTAATGTGACACATGATTGGTGTCAAAGTCACGCAGTCTGAAAAATAAAAGCAAAAAAGTGCCATTATTTTTGCCTTTTGCAAAGTGGAATTCCCTGCTAATTATAGCATTGCCAACACCCCCCCCTCCCAGGTCAAACCCAGTGGTGCAAGATCTGTAAACACAGGTTGACAGAAATCCGAACTTTAACCACCAAGTTTCCATAGTTGCAAAGAATGCCTGCACCTCATAAGTGAGACTATTTTATCCAGGTCTGAGGATGTTATAACACCACTGTACTCAACCTTCATCAGAACCCTAATCATGTATAACGCTCCCTTTTGCATTTATCTCACCAGACACCTGCAGCAGCTGGAGAGACCACAGAGGTTTCTCAACAAGAAAATACAGGGTCTACATACCATGCCATGATGTACATGGATAGACTGAAACCCCTGTCATTGTACTCTGTATCATATAGGATGAGGTGGCTTGTGCCTGGCCTAAAGGTCAGTCTCTGACCCTGTCCTGTTGGAAATGCTGCGCATCCACAAATCTAATGGCACAAGAGTCACTTGCAGGTGCACAAATACACACACACACACACACACACACACACACACACACACACACACACACACACACACACACACACACACACACACACACACACACCAGTTGACTGCAATGAGAACAGAACCCCTACCTATCTTGGTACACAGACTAGAAACCTCCATATGTAATGCAAGCACCACAGCACAAGTCTGACTTGAAGAGTGCTAGACAACACTTTATAAGTGATGACATCAGCAGTGTCTGGTGAGAGGAAGATGGTAATAGCAGTATCCTACATGCTGGTGTAAAATGCTAGCAGTAACAGGTTCATGGGTTCATAGGTAGGTAATAGCCTATTAGCTCTAGGGCCTATATAAGCCTAGCCAAAAAGGTACCCTGGCTTTCGCCACCCAAGAAAATTATTTTCCTGTGCCCCTGTTGAGCAGAGCCACAGAAGTGATCCCTAGGGTGAATTTCCTATTTCCCATCCAATCATCAAGAATTTTCTTGAAGAGTGCTAATGAGGAGATCTGTTTGACATAGATAGGTAGTCTGTTCCAGAGTATGGGAAGTCTCTGGGACAATAATCTATTCCTCCAGCATGTTCTTTTTATTGTGGTGACAAGGTCTAGGTCCCTAGAGTGTGTAGCTCCGAGGGATTTGAATTTCTTTAAGTGGAGCATGTCCAACAGCTCTGGGTTTGACATAGTTTTGTATGTTAGGCAGAGATCGCCTCTGAGTAGGTGATATGCGACGGAGCAAAGCTGGAGTTTTTTGAGATGGTCTGCATAGGGCATCTGTTTGAGGCAAGTAATCCTCTTTGTGAGGTATTTCTGTGGCCTTTCCAGTTGTTGTAGAGGTACATACCAAAAGGGGCGTTGTACTCTATAATGGGTCTAATAAGTGATGAGTAGAGGGGAATAATGACCTCTTTTTTTCTGGATGAGAAACCTTTTGTGATGAGGGGAGCCTTGTAGAAGGATTTCCTGACCACTGTGGTGATGTGATTATCAAAGGAGAGACTACTGTCCACCTGTGTCCCAAGGTCTCTTATCACACTTTCAGCATTAAGTAGACTACCACTTATGTAGTAGTTCATGGGTACAGAGGTTTTACCAAAGAGGATGACAATACACTTTTTGGCATTGAGCTTTAGGCCATGGCTTTGACACCAGGCATCTGTCTCAGTGAGGCCTTTTTGTAGTATGTCCACATCATTAGGAGATTCTATTATGGCTCCTAGTTTGCAGTCGTCTGCAAACTTTGTTAGCCAAAGACCTTCTGTGTTGGCCTGCACTTCGGAGAAGTAGATACCAAACAGAAGAGGACCCAGGACTGAACCCTGTGGTACTCCACTTGTCACTGGTCTGATGTCGGATTTGGAGTCTGCTACTTTCACAGTGTGGGTTCTGTCCGTGAGCCAGTTGGCAACCCATCTTGTGACATAGGGATTTATACCTAGATTAGTGAGCTTATCTATAATTCCAGAGTGGGGGATGGTGTCGAAAGCCTTGGCGAGATCTAGATAAGCTGTGTGAACCACCTTACCCTCATCTATGGCTTTGGTGACTGCTACAAAGAAGTCAATCAGGTTTAGGAGACATGATCTGCCCTTTACAAACCCGAACTGGGAAGGGTCCAGAGTTTGGAGATTACCAATGTCTTTGTTTATGAGTTCCATGACGATACGTTCTATGGCCTTGCAGACCAGGCTCATCAGGCTAATGGGGCGGTAGTTCCCGGGATCCATCATGGCTCCCCTTTTGTGGAGTGGGATAACCGTCAGGTGCACCATTCAGTGGGCACAAAGCCTGAGGTAAGGCTATGATTGAACATGGTACTTAGGTTGGGTGCCAGTTCATTCTGCAGTTTGTGTAGAACGCAGCCTGGGATATTGTCAGGTCCCATGGATGCTGTGTTCTTGGCTTTGGAGAGTGTGTTTTTTACCTGTGCAGCCGTGATTACAGGAACTTTGCATTCTTCCGGTATAGAGATGGGCCCTCTAGGGGGTGAGAGGTGTCACAGAAGTGCACGCACACACACACACACACACACACACACACACACACACACACACACACACACACACACACACAGACATACATACCAGTTGACTGTACTGAGATTAGGACCCCTACCCAAGTACATGGATTAGAGAACTCAGTACTTTACACAACCACCACAGCACAAGTCTGACTTTTACAAGGCTGCAAGACAATTTATAGTGGTTGATATCAGCACTGAATATTTGAGAGAAGATGTTGGGAGGTCTGCATGAAATGGATGTGTAGGCATGTCTAACTGTCAAAATACTGATACTCCATCATGGGATCAGAGTGGTGACTGCAGGATACTCAATTATGCTCTTCTGACTAGACAAACAGACACACACTAGCTGACAGCAGTAAGAAAAGAATCCACACCTATCTAAGTACAGAGACTTTACACAAGTGTCACAGCTCAAGTCTGACTTTTGTAAGGCTGCAGGGCAATTTATGATAGATGACATCAGCACTGGATGTTTTAGAGAAGATGTATTAAGGCCTGCATGAAATGGATGTGTAGGCATGTACAACTGTCAAGATATTAAAGATCTTCATGTTACCAGATTGATGAGTATGCAAAGTGTAGCATTTGCTGTTGTATTTCCAATGTGCAGATATACCTTAAAATGACAGCTTTTCAAACTATATGTAAACAGCCATCCACATTACTACAAGTATTGGAAAATATGAATGTGTATTGTCAATATAAGGATGTACATGCCATATAAGAAAGCATTTTAATTAGTTTTTTTGTAGTGCAGTTGCTATATTTGGGAACAAATACTGAAAGACCATATATCAAGTACATGGAAGCAGGTAACAAATGGCTGCAGTATAAATATGTGTTCTTTCTTTAAAAATTTTTTTCCCTTTCTTTGTATTTTTTAATGTACTTTTATGGGCTGAAGAAGAACATACTCATGTACACTTTCCATAGCACACCTCCAAATAGCAGGTTTGAGCGATTGATGGCTTTGCTCACCTCCACACCAGCACGTTAAGTGGAGGGGTGTGGCAGTCAGCAGTTTGGACAGTACTGAGTGGAAGAAAAACACCTGCTGCCTAGCTGTCTCTGTGGCAGCAGGTATAATGCATCAGTAAGTTATTTTTTTTTGAGAACAGATGATACAGGGTTTGAATCCAGGTCAATGTAAATGTTTTATATTATGTATTCAGGATGCCATTTAATAATTACACGTGATAATTTTAGCAAATGTGAGAGGAAAGGTCTATAGTGAAGTATTGTATAAAAACAAACAGTGCTGAATTGATTAATCTCAACAGCACACATATGGACTTACATATTCATACATTCATCAGGGTAAAGAAATAAAAGGATATGACATTTTTATATAAGTGCCTTTAATCTGGTCTAACTGTGTGTTATGGTAGTGCATCATGTTTAAGCAGCACTGCACTGTGGCAACCACATTATGCCATAGGACGTGAAGAACCATTCATAGTCGCTTGGCATTGGTGCTCAATGCCAAACTCTGTGCAAACACAGAGGACAAAAAATGAAGGGCTTCACTGGGGATTTGCTACTTATGTGTGTGGTGTGTAATTCTATTTTTTGACCATACTAAAGGTGTTAAAATGGGTTTAATTGGAAAGTAGTGAAATGGGAGGGGCAAGCGGGGGAAGAACAAAGGGAAAGCAACAGGGGAATATGCAGGAGGAAGGTAGGAAAGAACCATAGCTATCCACGTCTTTAATAATGTAAAATGAAAAATATGTATAGAATAATAGCTGAATTAGGATGGACTGCCACCCCAAATGAGAGGGGTGGCAACAACACAATCATGTTGTATAGCCATTTGGACCAAATCAAGTGTTTTGCAAAGATGTGTGTGAAGTGGAGAGCTATGTAGTATGGGATTTTTTTGTGGGACAGTTGCCCTCCCTTTTTTTTTTACATCAGTAACAGAGGAACATTGGGTAAGGGACATAGGTATTTCTGGGTCAAGTAAGTAGGGTCACTGAGGAAGCAGATGCAGACAGACAAGACAAACAAGACAAGAGGCAGGGACGGTGAAGGACATGACATGTTAGGGACACCATGACTAGGGTTAAGGAGAGGACAACAGAGGCCTATCACCATCAAACATGGAGACAGTGTGAATATAGTCTTCAACCACTGGACTGTCATCACTGTCCCCTTATGCTGCTGGCTGCTGGAGTGCTTGACATTTTCTCCTGATGATGTGAAAGACAGCCTCCTCTCCATCAGGCATAGGTGTGCACTCATGGTGCTCTACATGACCTTATGCACCATCTCTGGCAACTCCTGTTGAATGATAAACTCACCCCCTCTGCCAGTATTCCTGGAGGGAACTATAGCACCAGCTGCCAGGGATAGTGCTACTGGATGTAGAGGGCCCAGGTAGTGCAGGGGTAGTGGAGGCAGTACTGACAGGTTGTGTCCTAGATGTGCTGGGCATTGGTGCAGTAGCCAGTGGAGCAGGGGCAGGCTGAGGCACCGGAGTTGTTCTACATCCTTGTGCAGTAAAACATTTTGTGACTTTTCATACATGCATGATATGGAAACATTTTGACGAAGCACAGAAAAATAAAAAAAGAGAGATAAGGGTTGGGGTAAGAGTTTTAAACTTTATCAGTCTCTGGTATGCTGACCAACCCCCACCCCCAGTGACCCATGCATGGTGTGCTCATCAATCAGCTATGCAACACTGTTGGCTGCATTTTCAGAGAAGCTAATTTCCCCAAGAATCATGCTGGCTGTAACATCCTAACTCGCTTCTGAATGCCTGAAACATCTACAGTAAAGAGAGCTCATCAGGAATCTACCCAACATTGTTGCCTGTATTTTCGAAGTAAATAATTTCCCCAAGAATCGTGCTGGCTGTAACATCCTAACTCCACTCCTGAAAGCTTAAAACATCTACAGTAAAGAGTGCTCATCAGCAATCTACACAACACTGTTGCCTGCATTTTCAAAGTAGCTAATTTTCCCAAGAATCATGCTGGCTGTAACAGCCTAACTCCACTCCTGAATGCCTAAAACATCTACAGCAATGTATGTTATATTTCCCTTGCTATAAACCACCAAGGCTGTTCTCTACCTAATAATCATTATCTCTGGAAAGGGGGCACTGACATGCACACCGGCCAGAGTCAGCTGTTATCAGGATCCCCCACTCCCCCCTTTTTTTACTAAGCAATACTGCCTCCTCTTTAGTTGTAATAATTCTAGTTTGAAAAAGCACAGAAAAGTGCTAACATAACTTAAAAGATTGGGCACTGACCTATGGTGTATTAACAAACAGTTTTTTTTGAATAGTGAGAACTGCACTGCTACCTTCTCAGATCTCGGTTGCCTCGTTTCTTTTTTCCTATTGGTCCTTGTTTGTACCTTCAATGTCTCCCATACTTGATGACCATACCAAAGTTATTTTTACCTGCTCAAGCCTGGTAAGTGCCATTTTTAAACTTTATCAGCCTCTGGTAAGCTGCCCAGCCCCAACCCCAAGTGACCCACATATGGTGTGCTCGTCAATCAGGTATAGAAGACAGAAAGATATATAAATTCTACACCAATGTATATGTAAAAGTATGATTTTCTGAATGTTACTGTGTGTTACATATTGCTTTATAAGGAATCCATCTTGTGTACTGAACGGCCTTTGCTAATTGCAGTTTGACTGGGAATTTTTAGAGTTTAATTGTGATAACTCACCTTACAGTGTCTTATGCTTATTCTTTGTCTGCTCCTTTTTTGCTGGCCAGTTGACTAGTTCTGTTGGGTTAATTAAATAGCTTCCACAAAGCAGCTCTCTGTTTACTGTCACAGACAGACCTGGCTGCCGCAGTTGTATTTCATGTCAGACCTAATAATATTGTACTGTTTTTGGCCTGCTAGCTTTGTTAGCAAATTACTGAAACTGAAACTCCCTGGGATTACTTGGACTTGAGGCTGTCAGCTCATGCTGGGATAACCTTCTTACTTTAGTTTATGTGTTTTTACTTGCTGCTTAAGTTTTTTTATATTTACCGGAAGGCTGTTTTTGTGACTATACACTGCTGCTGATAACAGAATCCTCTCTCTCCCATTCTCACTCTACATTCTGTTTATTACTTTTCTTTTCTTTCTCCCACAGCTACCCAACACTGTTGCCTGCCTTTTCAAAGTAGCTAATTTCCCCAAGTATTGTGCTGGCTGTACCATCCTAACTCTACTCCTGAATGTCTAAAACATCTACAGTAAAGAGCGCTCATCAGCAATGTATGTTATACCTCCCATGCTATAAACTACCAAGGCTATTTTCTACCTAATAATCAGTATCTCTGCAAAGGGGACATTGGCATGCACACTGGCCAGGGTCAGTTGTTATCAGACTCACTCACTCCCCACACCTTTTTTTTTACTAAGCAACACTGCTGCATATTTAGCTGTAATAATCATATTTTGAAAAAGCATGGAAAAGTTCCTACATGCTTAAAAGATTGAGCTCTGATCCATGGTCTCTTAGCAAACAGATATTTTTTTTCAGTAGTGTGAACTGCACTGCTAGCTTCTCAGATCTCAGTTGCCTCGTTTCTGCCTGCTCCTCTCCATTCACACTCATTACTCGGGCTTACTCCACTCTCCCACCTTGCCTCCAAATCCCAACCACCCCCACTACCCCTAAACTTAAACTTCTATAGCTCCACCCACCTTCCTTCAACCAATTACAACCACCCCAATCTTCCATTTAGCCAATCACTATCACAAAAGCCCAGCCACTCTCCTTCACTACTCCACCTCTTTCTCCCCAAACAATAAGTAGTACAAGCCATAATAGCTCCCTATCATGCACTGTTACTCCACAATAATACCCTTATCTGCAATTACCATCACATTAATAATTCTCACACACTCAATATCACTTCCTCAACTTACCCCAAGAATAGTTACACCCACTAATACTTATACCTCCAATCATTTAATCCACAATTCCCCCCTCCTATTTCCATACAGCTTACCCTACTTCCTAGTCCCTAAACTCCTGGAATAAACATAAAGCAAACCCAATCTAATACCTTATAGAGCCAAATCCTCAAAAAAAAAAAAACTTAACAATATATACTTCTATATAATCTCTATGCTATCTCAATGTTGTGACATCCATTCAAACACAGGCCCCGTCACTAATAATCCATACAATACTCCACTTTAAAAAAAACTAAGCTTCACAGCCATCAATATCAGAAGCACTGATAACAAAATATCCTCCTGTATGCCTGGTAGATCATCATAAGCCCAGCATACTTGCCCTCACTGAAACCTAGCTAAAGCCCAACATACCAGACTCTGAATTCCTACCCAAACTACAACTTACTCAGAGCTGATAGAACCCATAGGAAAGGTGGAGACTTAGCATTACTCTGTTCTGACAACCTCAAAATCAAACATACTTAAAGTTAACACCTCTACTTTTTCCCCAACAGAAATTCTGATAGCCTTCCAAACCCTTAATTCAAAGAAAATCTGCATAATTGTTCTCTACATCCACCAGGAAATAACACTCCTATTCTCAAAGACTTTCTCTCCTGCACTACCCAATCTTTCCAACACAAAATCATCATCTTAGGAGATACCAATAAGACCGGCAAACTATTAAATTCCAACTACCCACTAATAGCATCAACCTATATGGTTTCACACAACTAATCTCCAGCCCCACTAGGTACAACAAACAATACACTCATCATTCCACTTTAGACCGGATCTTGGTATCACAACCCACTAATTACACCAATGCTGGTACACATCCTAACACCCTTAGTGACCACCTACCTGCCTTTGCCACTTGGGTAAACACTCACCCTCCAAAAATACATATGTTAAAAACTGTTTGCAATCCCTCCAACTTTTTCATTAACAAACTTAATGACCTACTATGCAAAATAAACTGGTCTCCTCTAAAGGTATTACCACTAGATGAGGCAGAATACTCCTTTAATCACTGCTTCCTAAAACTCTTAACATCTTAGCCCCAGTTCCAACCAAAAGAATTAAAAACAATCCTTTGCCATGGCTAACTGAGGAATGTAAATACCTAATGAAAGAGAGAGATGCAGCTTGGGCACTATGGATTTACATATAGGCAGCTACGTAACCAAACAAAAAAAAAACGAATTACCAAAGACAAACAGTTCTACTATAGTCTACTACAACAAAAACCTTCGACCAATCCAAAACAATTCTGGTCTATCTCAACTCTTCTCTACCCGGGAACAAATAAATGCCCCACCATCTCAAATTGCCAAAGAATTCAACATACACTTCATAAAATCAATAGCTGACCTTATCACCAAATCTTCAAACACCAGCCACTCATCTTCCCTATCCACTCCCAACCCTCCTCACTCAACAGACCCAGAACCTTCTCACCCTCATCACCCCCACAGCAAATAAATACCTACCAGGAAACATCCCCTATTCACTCATCAACCAGTACACACTAGCCTCATAAAAAAGTTACTGCAAAAACTCAAACCCTGCTCTACCTCTGCTGACAACCTCCCCCCTGCTTACCTAAAACTTGCAGCCAAGTCCTTTGCATGCCCAGTCAGTATCCTGGTCAAGTGATCCATAATTGAATACACAGTACCTAAAATCTGGAAAAAATCCCACATCATCCCCATCCACAAAGGAGGTAACTCCACTGAACTTACTAACTTTTAACCTATAGACATTTTTTCCCCAATCTCAAAAATACTAAAAATTGTATTCACCTACAGCTCATGAATTACAGCAAAATAACCTGTTTTCTAACACACACAACATGTTTTTGCCCTAACCATAACACCACTATAGCCCTCCTTGCCTTCACCAACCTTGTAAACTGAGCTAGAGATTCAGGTAACTTTGTATCTTCACTATTTCTTGACCTCTCCAAGGCATTCAATACTGTGTCTCACTCTCTTCTACTAACAAAGCTCGCTAACCTAGGAGTCACCACTCCTACCCTAAATTGGTTCCACAGTTACCTAAACAATCAAGAACAAGTGGTAAAATGGTTAAAAGTCATCTCCCCATTTCTTGCAAATTATACTGGAGTCCCACAGAGATCCATTCTAGGATCCCTACTTTTTAATATTTTTACTAATGGCCTCTGTAGACCTGCAACTAATAGTACGTTCATCCAATTTGCTGATGACTTGACTATAATATGTATCTCTCACATATTATGCCAGCTTCTCTCCATCACTCAACAAAGTTTCTCAGCTATTGATTGCTAGCTTACTAACTGCCGGCTATTCCTCAACTCCCTAGAACAGTAAACTGCTTCTATTTCAACCAAAAAAAAAGTATACTTCTAATCTAAGCAACTTCAAAATTCTCTATGCTGGTAATACCACGATTGAAACTGGCCACCGCACTATATTACTGGGTGTAGTCATTGATGATCACCTTTGGTTTAAGCTTCACATTTAGCAAAACATTAAGAAAACCCACCAGAAACAAGGCACACTCTATAGAAACAAACGCACACTAACTTCCTCTTCCAAAATCACAATCACTAAGCTTTTCCTTCTACCCTCTCTACACTATGGTGATCCAGTTCTTCCCAATTTACAAAACTCCACTATATCTAAATTGGAACATTGCTACAATAAAGTGGCTAAGGTTGCCACTAACTCAAAACCTAAAACTCATCACTGTTTATCACCGAAGAATCTAACATGGCTAGAACTTCCTAACTACTTACTATATATCCAACTTCTTACACTTCACAACTTAGTCTACAAACCACTAGCCTGCCCAGCACGAAATAACATCATTACACCATACAACCCTAATAGAACCCTAAGGTCCACAGACAAAGAGTTTCTCTCTATATGCAAACCTTCTAAGGCAACAGGACAAAACCTCTACTCCCACTATGTGCCAAAGCATGAAACTCTCTTCCATTAACTATAAGAACTGTCATTAACTTACCTGCCTTTAGAACTATACTGAAACAACACATGCTCAACTCCTGGTTGTGCCCATGCTGTAACCCACAAATCCTCTCTCCAGATGACACCAAACTGTAGATCTGTTTCAGTATCCATTTAACGCATGCAGATCTATTTCACTCACTTGAATATTTTACCATCTGCCTTATATCAAATTTACTGTAACTCAGGAATTGCTGCTGTTATCTGTGTATAAAATTCCATTGTTCTCTGTTCTGTACAATATATGTATATATGTATAACATTTCTTTGATCTCTGTATTGTTCATATCTGTTGGAACTTGTAACTCACATAAGAAAAATGTTTATGATTCCTGTATAAAGATTGTAAATGTTTGATATGTAACGGGAGCTTTTCTCCCTGGGCCTCCACTGAAAATGGGTTATTTCTGACCCAGTCAAACTTTTCCGGTTAACAAATGTCAAATAAATAAAATTAATTTTAAAATAATTTTAAATAAATAAAAGAGAAAAAAGAAATAATTAGTACCATAATATGTGACATACAATGCATTATCACAATAATGAAGTACAGTATTTTATATTTCTATGTACTTTTACATTTACATAAAATTAAGAACTGCAAACCATAAGCACCATAAACACTTTATACAGTTTAGTTCACACCAAAAGGAAAAGAGTCAAAACTTGCTATACTCCTTGGCTTTCTGTCTATATCAGATCACTCATGCAAAAAAGGACAAGGCTTGGGCAACTTACCTAAAACGTAAGACTCAATAATTTACAGCATTTCAAAGCACTGCGTAAACTTGTAAAGAAACAGGTTAATTTAGACAAAAAACAATTCTATGTAAAACCAAAAAATAAGCACAAATTCAGTCTAAAAACCTTCTGGCACACTATCAAGAAAATCCTAACCCCAGGAAGTCAATCCTCCCCCAAACCTCTTGTGATAGCACTTTCCCCTGACACAACAACTCAATTTAACTCTTACTTCATTGATAGCATAACTTCATCACTAATAAATTGCCTCCATCTCCCTCTACCCTCTGTCAGCCTCCTATTACCTGTCACTTGACATTTTCCCTTCAACCACTTTCTACTTCCTTCATCAAATCCCTCCTGTGCAAGCTCAAGCCATGTTCCCCCTCTACAGACAATCTTCCTAATGAAGTCCTAAAAATGGCTGCTGACTCAAGTGCCTACTCAGTCTCAATAATCATTAATATATCCATCAAGGAGACTTATATCCCCTCCCTGTGGAAAAAAAACCTTCATCCTTCCTTTCCACAAAGTTGGCACCTCCATAGAAATCTCTTAACTATAGGCCAATTGCTATTCTTTCACCACTATCAAAAATTCTAGAAAAATGTATCCATAAACAATTTCTTCAATACCTATTTGACAATAATCTTCTCTCTCCCACCCATCATGGATTCAGACCAGCACACAGCACTATCATTGTTCTACTATCCTTTACTGACACTATCAACAAAGCTCGTGACTCATGAAACTTTGTCTCTTCTTTCTTTTTATGACTCAGTTGCCTACCCAGTCTTAATGATCATTAATAGAGTCATCAAGGAGGCTTACATCCCCTCCCTGTGGAAAAAAACCTTCATCCTTCCTCTCCACAAAGTTGGCACCTCCACAGATATCTCTAACTATAGGTCAATTGCTATTCTTTCACCACTATCAAAAATTCTAGAAAAATGTATCCATAAACAATTTCTTCCATACCTATTTGACAATAGTCTTCTCTCTCCCACCCATCATGGATTCAGACCAGCACACAGCACTATTACTGCTCTACTATCCTTTAATGATAGTCAACAAAGCTCATGACTCAGGAAACTTTGTTTCTTCTCTGTTTTTAGCTCTGTCCAAAGCCTTTGATACTGTCTCCCACCCACAACTCTTATCCCAGCTATCCCTACTGGGCTTAACTAAAACATCCTTACAATGGCTCATTAGCTATCACTCTAACCGATATCAGTCTGTCAAATGAAACTCTAACTTCTCACCTTACTTACCTGTTAGCACTGGGGTATCCCAAGGCTCAATATGAGGCCCAATTCTCTTCAACATTTTTATTAACCATCTTAATGCTGCCAGCAAACAAGCCCCCCCCCCCCCACAATTCAATATGCTGATGACGCTACATTAATCTGCTTCACCAGGACTCTCTCTCATCTACAGAGTTTAACTCAACAAGCAATCGGTTCCATTGAGTCTTGACTCACCAACAACCATTTATTATTAACCCCAAAAAAACTACACTTCTACTATTTTTACCAAAACGGTTTTCTCCAGATACCTCTAATTTTGATATTCCTTCTCTGGTTTTACATACAAAACTGTTAGGTGTAACTATTAACAACAATCTTAAGTTTGACCTACATATTAAAAACACCATAAAAAACTAATCAAAAATTGGGCATGATGTATAGAGCTAAGAAATTCATCTCTACCTTTGCAAGAGTAACCCTTGCCACCACCTATCTCTTACCCTCCTTTCTGTATGCTTCACCTGTTCTAACCAATCTTCACTCTTTCTTCAAAGCAAAACTTAGCCAGTGATATAATAAAATAGCTAAATTTGCCACACTGCAGGCCCACTACTCGCACCACTGCTCTACTTTCAAGTCCCTAAATTGGCTTGAAGTACCCAACATTCTCACTTTTAATCAACTAACAATTTATAAAATATTGTGCAGCTCCTCATTTTTGTAAACTGCATCATTACTACTTCAACACTATATTCCATCTTGTGACCTACACTCCTCTCATAAGTATCTACTATCTATTTACAAACCTCAAAGATCTAACGGGGTTAATCTGCCAAATCGCGGAATAGCATTTCAGAATCAGACTTATACTCCACTACTATCCCTTCCAGTCTAGGCTGAAAGAGCATCTAACCAGTAATTGGATCTGCCCATGCTCCACGCCATCTTAGTACTCTTTTCTATTCCCTTCTTCCCCATCTTAATAGACTTTCTCTTGATTTATCCTACTTCCCTTCCTGCATTACCTACTTTCTAGCTGCACCGCTCTTTAATTATTTAACCTTCTAATGTCCTTATTTTATTTTCTTACACTAACCTTTATCTATCTGAGAATTTATGACTGAAATTTACTACCTAGTTCTCCTGCCAAAAAGATTATATGGCTTTTACAACCTATTACTTGTTCTGTTATATATTTTTCATGCATCATTATGTAACATACATATTAGGAACTCTCTTCTATCTTGTATATAATGTATGGTCAAATTTATTGCTTACTTATATTTTGCTTAGTTTATTTTATTGTATTTACAAATTGTGCTGCTTTGTTATTGTCTTAATATTTGTAATCATTGTTTGATTTTTTAATTCTGTTTAATGTGTACTGTGGAGCTTTTCTCCCCATGCCTCCACTGAAAATGGGCTCATACCCAGTCAGAGTTTCCCAGCAAACAAATGTCAAATAAATAAATAAATACATAAGCAATGATTGCTCAAAGTAATCATTGCAATGTGCCTATATTACACATATGCTTTGTCACATTATACAGATTTCTGTTAACAGCAGGGCATTTATGCCACTTCTAGTAAAATTAAATTGTTGTAACATTTATAAAGGATTTTAGTACTGCATTTTATGTATTTGAACCCATAACATGTGACTACAGTATTACACTTGACTCTTTCAGTTAGTTTGTGCTGCAGACTGCAGCATGCATGCTTGATTTTTCTGTTAGGATATGCCTGCTTAATTTGCTACTACTTTTTAGAAGACCAATACTTTAGCTAAAATAATGTGTTGTGCTGCATACATGTCCCTTGCTTCCCGCAATCTCTCCATACACTCATCATAGGCCTCTCTATTCACTCAGATCTCACTGTCAGCTGTGGAATAAAAAGAAGAAAAGAAGAGAAGAGCATTGTGCATACCTGTCTTACCTATATGCAGCTTTGTATCTACTATTAATTCTATTTCTTACTATACTTACACAACTCTGGGAAGTCAGCAGTGATGCAAACCTTGTTTGTGAGATGTTTAGCAGATAGCAACAGTGCCAAACAGAAAGGAAAGCATGGGAAGGTTAATATGACAGTTAGCGTTAGCTTGAGGGTTGATTGCTGCTGTAACTGTTAAGTGATTTAACTTTGCTGACATGTATTGGGGCATAAAAGTTATGACCTGACATATGTTTATGTGGCTTTACACACTGATAAAATTATTTTTTACAATGTGGGATTCAAACCTACACATAAGGGGCAAAACATTTTCTTCCACAGTGGTGATTTTTCACCTTGTCACAGAAGAAGTGCTTTTCAGATGTGATCATGAATAATATATGTATACGCATGACAGACTCACAATGTCCTAGTTTATACATTCATGTGTTTATAAAGTCTGCAGGCCATCCAAGGTCAGACAGCACAATTATAATTACAGACACATAGTAGTCTGTATCCCTGAGTCATACATATAATTCATATAAGCTGTACTGCTATATATACTTATTTATAATTAAGTTTAACATTTTTTATGTGACATTTAATATAAAGTGAAATGGAACAACAGTAAAAATATTTGGGATTTCTTGTATTAGAGCCCAGGACTATCTATATTGCAGCCATACACTTACACTTGCTGCCACCGGAATACTTAAATGACAGTTGTATATTTTCCTGTTCATAGGTTCATAGGTGTGTACTAGGCTAATGGCCCTGGGGGCTTTACAACCCTAGCCATAGGATTACCCTAGCATTGTGCCGCCCAACCTTAGTTCCCAGTGCCTCTGCTGAGTAGAGCCACTGGAGTTATCCCCAGGGTGAATTTTCTATTTCCCATCCGCTCATCAAAATTTCTCTTGAAGAGGGTCAGCGAGGTCCTCTGCTTGACATGTATGGGAAGTTTATTCCATAGCATGGGCAGTCTCTGGGTTATGAACCTGTCCCTCCAGTATGTTCTGTTGATTGTGGTAATGAGGTTGAGGTCTCTGGAGCATGTGGTGCGTAGGGATTGGGATTTCTTTAGCTGTAGCATTTCTAACAGAGCTGGGTCAGACATGGCTTTGTAAGTCAAGCAGAGATCGCCTCTAAGTAAGTGATATGAGATGGAGAATAGTTGGAGTTTTTTGTCTGTCCATATAGGATGAGTGTATAAGGCCTAGGATCCTCTTTGTGAGGTACTTTTGCCTCTCCAGTTGTTGCAGGTGTCTAGTGAGGTACATGCCAAATGGGGCATTGTTCTCGATGATTGGTCTAATGAGGGAAGAGTAGAGGGAGACAATGACCTCTTTCTTCCTGAATGCAAAACCCTTCGTAATGAGATGTGCCACATAGAAGGAATTTCTCACCACAGTGGCAATGTGGTGATCAAAAGAGAGGTTGCTGTCAACCTGTGTTCCCAGATCTATTATAACACCTTCTATATTCAGTGGACTACCATTGATATGGTAATTCATGGGAACCAGGTTTTTCCCAAAGGGGATGATGACACATTTTTGGCATTGAGCTTAAGGCCATGGTTCTGACACCAGTTGTTGGTCTCAGTGAGGCCATTCTGTAGAATGTCAACATTACTTGGTGAGTTAATAATGGCTCCCAACTTGCACTCATCTGTGAACTTTGTCAGCCAGAGCCCCTTCGTGTTGGTCTGGACTTCAGAGAAGTAGATACCAAACAGGCGAGGACCCAAGACCAAACTCTGTGGGACTCCACTCATGACTAGTCATCAGTCTGACTTGGAGTCAGCTACTTTCACACTGTGGGTTCTATCTGTGAGCCAGTTTGCAACCCACCTAGTGATATAGGGGCTGATGCCTAACTTAGTGAGTTTATCTATGATTCCTGAGTGGGGAATGGTATCAAAGGCCTTGGCCAGATCAAGGTAGGCTGTATGAACCACCTTGCCTTCATCCACAGCTCTGGTGACTGACTCAAAGAAGTCAACTAAGTTGAGCAGGCATGATCTACCCTTCACAAAACCAAACTGTGTGGGATCCAGAGTTTGGAGATTCCCTATATCTTATTTATTAGGTCCATGATGATGCATTCCATAGATTTGCATATCAGGCTAGTCAGGCTAATGGGGTGATAGTTCCCAGGGTCTGTAGTCGCTCCTCCTTTGTGGAGAGGGATGACTGTAGCAGTGTGCCATTCTGTAGGGACAAAGCCTGAGGTGAGGCTGTGACTGAACAGGACACACAGGTGAGGTGCCAGTTCACTCTGTAGTTCATGCAGAACATAGCTAGGGATATTGTCAGGTCCCATAGAAGCCGTATTCTTGGCCTTAGACAGTGCTGTTTTAACCTGTGCAGCAGTAATACTGGGTGCCTAGCAATCTACTGGTATTGTGATTGGTCCTTTCGGGGGGATAAAGTTGGCACTGAATCTGTTGGCCAGTATATTGGCAATATCTGTTGGCTTGGTGTAGGAGGTACCATTGTGCAGTAGCTCAGAGCAAATCTGGATATTGTCGTGGAGATTCTTTACATAAATATAGAAGGCCTTGTGGTTTTCTTTACTATCTGCTGCAATTCCATTTTCATAGCTAGCTTTAGAGGATTTGATGAGGGATCTCAACTTTTTGTTGAGTCTGATAAGGAAGTTTTTCCAGTCTTGGGACATCACCTTATTCCGCATCAGTTTCCTCCTTCTGTTGTAGTGTTTGTTTATGGCAGGGGACCACCAGATTGGCTTCCTGTTTTTGGAGGAAAGCGTCTTGGTTCTATTGGGTATGGTGAGATCCATGCATTTGTGTACGTGTTCGTACAGTACACTGGTGTATGATTCGGTGGTCATGCAACTATCCTCCATTTGCATGGGTGCTGTGAAGTTAGCCACCTCTGTTTTTTAGGAGCCCAAAGTTAGCTTTGGAGAAGTTTTTCATGGTGGTTACCTTTGTGGGGGTGGGAGGGATGTAGATTTCCAAAGTGATTAGTTTGTGGTCGGATCTAGCCAGGGAAGAGTTGACTATTGGTGTAGAGCAACGGTCGACCATGTTAGTAATGATCAGGTCATGGATGTTGCTACCTCTAGTGGGGTTAAGAACGAGCTGGTCCAGGGCATTGGAATTAATGAATTCCAGGAAATGATGGGCAAGTGTATTGGTACATGAGTAGTTTTCCCAGTTAATGGAGGGGTAGTTAAAGTCACCCAGTATGAGAGTGTTAGTTTGGACCCTAATATACAGTGTGCTCAGGAACTTGGAGCGTGAGTCTTGGGACATGGCTGGGGACCTATAGCAGGCTACAACATCAATCACTGTCTTACCCAATGATAGATGCACCTTAAGTATCTCTGATGTGTTATGTTGGGCTACCAGTCTGGTGGTGTGCGCATCCTTTATGAATATGGAAACATCACTGCCTTTGGAGCTTCGGTCTAAGTTCTGAGGCTGAAAGGTGTGGAATGAGTTATAGCCTGGTAGTGCAGGGGTGCTTTCGCTGCCTTGAACCAGTTCTCTGTTACAGCACAAATGTCAATATTCTCCATTTTAAGGAGTGCTTCAAGCGAGTGCATTTTGAGATTTAGACTTCTAGTGTTGAGCAGCATGACCCTCAGATTGCATTTGTTTGTAGCTGTTACGGTGGTAATTTGGTCTTAGGAACACCGCCTAAAAAGGCACTATAAGGGAGGCAAGAGCCTTGTTCAGTATCCAGAAGCCCAGGGGTGACAGATGCAGGCCATCTCTGGCAAAGCATCGAGGTCTGCCAGTCATGTCATCCCAGGCAGACAGATACCGGATCCCCTTATAATGACACCAGAAACTTAGTCAATTGTTGAAATCAATCATTTTCTGCTTGTACTGTGGTATCATTCTGAGTGATGGTAGGATGCTGCTCAGGGCTAGGGTCATACCCGCCTGGGCTACATAATCTGAGAGCTCCTCCATGTTTCTTTTCATGTAGTCCAGGGAGGTACATCTCAGGTCATTCACACCCATATGTACAATGACAGAGTCATATTTGTACCTGTTGTTGAGGGACCTGAGTGCGTGCATTATGTGGCGGATCCTAGCACCTGACAGGCAGCTGACTGTTACTTTCTCCTTATTCAAACCAGTGAGTGGGACATCAGTGTGCCTCACTACTGAGTCACTTATGACTAGTGTGTTGGGCATGGTGTTTTGCCTTAGGGGCTTTGGTTGAGTGGCACAGTGTTTAGGAGAGTTATGTGTCTCATGATTAGTGTTGTGTTCTGGTGGTCGAGTGCATTTCTGCCTTGGAGTTCTCTGCTGTTTGGGTAGATTTTTATTGTGAGCTTCCGTGAAGGTGGGTGTGTGGTTTGTGTTATTATGTAAAGGCAGTGCTGGTGTGTGTTCTGGAGGGCTATGTGTTTCATGTGGTGTGGTGCAAGTGTTGACCTTCTCCTCTTGATCAGCTATTCCAGTCTTGGCTGGAGAGTGCGCGGCTTCCAATTTGGATATATAAGTGCATCTCTCACAAGTCTGAGTCTTGGGAGGTAAGAGGAGAAGCTTGTCAGTGTACATGAGACAGTTGCTACATTGCCTCAGGATGTCCAAGTTCACCAGGTTAATAGGAGAAAGCACAGAGAACTAACCTTTACACATGCCTGGAGGGGTGGGCATTAATAATAAGTACTGGAGCTGTTTCCTTGTAGAACGTTTAGTGCTAGTAGCACTTTTGTGTGCTACAATAATTACTACAAGAAGTCTGGTAAAGTGCTAGACTAATAAGCTAGTAAAAGTGCAGGAGTGGAGAGAACTAGCAGATCTAAGGGAAAAAAATTGGAGAGCAGACTTTGGTACCTCTCAGAAGCTTACAAACAGTGCTGGATACAGCAAGTCTGTATCTGGACTAGACTAATTGCAGGAATGGCGGGAAACAAGCGCAAATGTAAGCTTTTAAACCAGAAAGTTGAAAGTGATGGAAAAACTGCCCAAACGGCCAATAAACTACAATTTCTGGGCCAGAAACCACTCCTCTTGTGGTAGATAGGCTATCCAGTGCTTACCACTCCCACTGCCAAGCTAGAAGGCTTCCCTCCAACACAGAAGGACTTGGGGGCCTCAGAAGCTTACAAACAGTCCTGGATACAGCAAATCTCTATCTGGACTAGAATGGTTACAGGAAAGGTGGGAAACAAGTGCAAATACAGGCTTATAATCCAGAAAGTTGAAAGAGATGGAAAAAACTGCCCAAATGGTCAATAAACCCCAATTACTGGGCCAGAAACCACTGCTCTTGTTGTAGATAGGCTACCTAGTGCTTACCACTCCCACCGGTAAGTTAGAAGGCTTCCCTTCAACACAGAAAGGTTAGAGGGGCTCAGAAGTTTATAAACAGTCTTGGATATAGCAAATCTGTATCTGGACTAGACTAGTTACAGGAAAAGTGGGAAACAAGCTCAAACTTCTGTGTGTTAACTGCTGCCCACCTCCAGTTAAAGTGTTTGCATGGTGCCCAACATGCTTGATAGAATGTATCCATTTTGAAATTGTACACTGTCTGCTTCCTCTCTGCAGGTGTTCTAGACCTGCAGGTGTTGGGGAATGTTGCTAACCACCTCACAACTCCACTTAGTGCATTTGCACGATGGAAAGCAAAAAATGGAACAATATATCCATTTTGAAATCAAGAATGTCCACACCCTGTTTGCAAGTGTTCTGTCTACTTTGTGCATGGGCCATTACTCTGAATTTGTATGATGGCAATCATTACATAAACAAGAAAAGCAAAGCTAAAGTTGTTTTAGTCTTATGAGTACTGTTTATTAGTTATCATCCTTAAAAGACAAAGGTCAGACTTGAACCCTGATTTACAGAGAGTATATGCTGTGTGGATAAACATGTTAAGCAGATGTGCTACACACACAAGTCATTCACAGGTATAGCTGATGTACTGGTTATCAAAGAAGTACTTTACATGACATTTATTGTGTTTTATCTGTTTCCCATGTTTGCATTAAGCCACACACCACTCAAATACTGGCATTAAAAAAAGAAAAATAATCTATAAAATAAACAACACTACAAAATACATGTTAATACACATGAAAGATTTTTACACAAGTCTGGATTTTAACTCTCACACCAATAAAAAACTTCAAAGGTGTGATTGCATTTTTCAGTTATATACTGGATATGCTCACATGTCACTTAGAAAAATATTTTTATATATGCATTAGCAAATGTTACTTTTATCTGTATGCACTTCTTAGAAGTTTACTGATGGCATAGGCATTTTTGTCAGGGCATTCTACTTTCTGAGATGCACATCCTTACTAACTTTCATCACAAGTGTTAATGTTACAACTGTTTCTCTCTCCACTTTTCTATTGCTATTTCAGTAAAATATAAATGTTTTATATTGTCAAAGACACAGGGGTGTTAGCCTTCCAGGATGGTCCATAGGATGGCCCATAGACACCTCTAGTGAAGTGCTGGCCACAGGTAGAGGTGACTGGCAATTTCATAAAAATGAATGTTCTGTGTTAAATGTGTACGTGGTTTGGGGACAGTTTGTTTAATAGCACTTATAACAATTCTTTATTCCTTTGTTTAGTACCATAATGTCATTTACCTGTTGTTTTTGGGGTGGGGAGCCAATTTCCATGTCTGGGTTGGTACAAACAAAATTGTTTGTACAGAGGTTTGCTTTGCTATTGTTACTCCCCTTGTTTTGTATCAAACCTTGCTTTGTGTGTGACTGTGATATGTTGCAACTACATAAATCCTTTTTTTTATTTGAATATCTTGAAAGTTTTTTATTTCTCCAGTGGGTAATACTGAGAAACTACTTACACGTTATATCTAAGCAGGTCTTTATGTATGTGATATTTATGTGTAGTATCCTCCTTTTGTTTTATGTCACCTGGGTCTATGATACCCAAGCTTTCCAATTCCTGCAAACCCCCTTCAGTGACCCTAAGAAATATGCAATTGTCCAAGCATTTAGGCAACATGGTGCCTTTCTGCTTGAGAGAGGACATGGGGATATGTCTGGAAGAATGCAGATTTGGCAGCTGATAGTGAACAATGTAAACTCTGTTGGGGATGCAGCAGGATGTATGATCAGGTGCATCATAGGGCCACAGATATGATTTCATTGGCCCGGAGGAGAGCAGTTTCAGTATCCCATGGAAATATGGCTACTGGGGGGGGCCTACTACAGAGCCACAACTGACACCAAATGAAGAGTTCCTGTCCACTGTCAGGGATCCAGAGAGCTCAGTGGAAAGTGCAAAAAAGCGTGTGATTGATATTGGTGCTGTAGTTTCAGAGAGGACAAGTATGTCCAGGAGGGGCTTCCAGGTAGGCTTACCTATGTCAATTGTTAAATATTTCTTGTATAGTAAAATATTGACAGCAATAATTATGTTTGTTTAACATTTTTTTTGGGGGGGGGACTAGTTATAGATTGAAACAGTTAACAGCACATTCTGGTCATTACATATGGGCTTGGGGTGGATGCGTCATCCAAGTTTCTGTTAAATGTATTGTTGGTGAACATATAAAGGCCCAAAAATTGTTCACTCTGTGTTACTATTATTGTGATGATGGTGTTCTTGCATTTTGCTTAACTTCTTCCAGGACCATCCTCCCTAGCAAGTGTAGAGTCATCTGCACATGGTAAGCCAAACACTTTTATTTCAGTATTGATGAGCAGTCCACAGAAATATTTATTTTATCTGTATGTGTGATGTGGGTGTCAGGATTGTTTGTGCGTTGCTGTACCATCTGTGACAGTGCCAGCAGTGTTAGCTTGTTAGCATATATCGAACTGTAGTAGAGTAGGTATTAATTTCTTTCCTGTGTTTGTTGCTTATTATCGCAAGTGATCCTGACAGTAGAAGTGCAGGACTCTTACAACCTGACGTCAGAGTATCAGCAGACTCTGATGATAATGGTGAGCAAACAGAGGCACAGTAGGGGTACAGAGATTGACTCTGACAATGAGGTTGACATTCAGCCATCCCCTGTAATTCCATCGGACACAACCAGTAGGCACATGCAAACTCATTCCAGTCAGCCCTCTGATATTGGAGAGGTGGAGGGTGAGACACTCAATCTGGGTAGTACAGTTACTGCGGCTTCAGTGCCTGCTGACTCTGGCTATAGCCAAAATGTGAGTGAGGTGCCACACAGGAGGGTTGTTAGATATGCATGTAGGAGCCCTGCTGTCCATCCTCCACCCAATACAGGTGTGTCTTTCTGTGCCACTCGACATATATTTAGGGCCATCATGGAGGTGCAAGCACATTCCAATAGGGGCTCAGAGAAAATGCTTAGGGTTGTAGATGTGACACAGGCTAACATGTGTGACTGCTTCCACTGTGTTGCCAATTCAATGAATCAGATGAATGACACATTGGAAGAGGGGGTGTCTGTGACTGAACATCTGCTGGGAGGGGGACAGTATCCATGTAGGCATAGGTCAGCCACATCATCTGATGTTAGCCAATGTGGCCATGCCCGATCATGCTCCCATAGTGGCACTACTTCCACTGCTCTGTCAGTGGTTGAGATGTCCACACCCAGACATGGCAAGCCATGGGTTTGTGGTCCTGGGCGTACTCGTGAGGAAAGCTCATCCAGCAGACATCAGTCACATTCAGCAGTGCATCTGAACATGGGCAAGGACATGTCAGTGTAATTCCTGACAGAGACAGTTCTCGTGGTAGGGTACAATGATGATGAACTGCCACCTGTACCATGCATGGCTCAAACCTGTCCAACATAATAAGAAGTAGAGTTGGCACAGAGCTTGGCTGTGTTCTTGCAGAGACTCACACACCAATTTCACCTGGAGTGTCCATACAGACCCACAATCAACAGTTAGATGGGTCAGTCATGAGGCTTAAAGCTGATTCTCTCTCAGTGGCCATTTGATAATTTAGCCAAATATCTGCCTGTTTCTCTTTCTTACTCACACACACTCACTTACCTTTTCTGTCATCCTAGGCTTCCTGCCCCCACACACACACACACACCTTGTACAAATGATGATAACTGTGCCATAACACCTTGTACAAATGATGATAACTGTGCCATATCCTTGTTTTCTATCTTTTGGATTCGGGGATACATACGTTTTGTGGGGTCTATATTATAGTATTGAAGTTTTTAAACTTCGAATGCTATAATATTGACCTGTTTTTGTCGAAAACTCAAAATATCGAAGCCACGGAACTTCAAAATCTTACCTAGGGTAAGATTTCAGTTGTCCGTTCCATGGCTTCGCTATTTACTCTACTGTGGTGGGAAGGTTACAACTAGGGTAAGGTAAGTATGTGAACGGAGGTTACGGACTGGGTCAAGGTAAGTGTGGGAAAGGATCAGGGTAAGGGGAGTGTGCGATAGTTAGGGACATTAGGGTTAGGGAGCGGGTAAGGTGAGTGTGCGATAGTTAGGGACTTTAGGGTTAGGCAGCGGATAAGGTGAGTGTGCGGTAGTTAGGGGATTTAGGGTTAGGGAGTGGATAAGGTGAGTGTGCAGTAGGTAGGGACTTTAGGGTTAGGGGAACGGGTAAGGTGAGTGTGCGGTAGTTAGGTACTTTAGGGTTATGGAGCGGGTAAGGTGAGTGTGCGGTAGTTAGGAACTTTAGGGTTAGGGTTGGGTTAAGGTAAGTGGATAGGTAGTAGTGTAGGTTTAGAATTATGGTTTTGTTAAGTGTATGTGTGTGGTTTATTTATTTTGGTGTGCTTGTGTTGTGTGTTTGTGTTTCGGAACAGCAAATTTTTCCCTGGGAAAAAATTTGCTGTTCTCTATGTTCGATATTTTGTGGTTTAGATATTTTAGGTACGATTAAATAGCGTTCGCTATTTAAATCGTACAATAGGGTAATATAAACTCCGTTTTGTGTCTCATGCTCAGGGTGCATAGCTGATTTTGTGCTTAGTATATCTGTGTCTGTGATGCTGTTTTGCTAATTGTACTGCTTTCTTACAGGTTTTTATAATGTGCACATGACTCCCACATTCTTACAGCAACAAAGCTGGGCCATTCTCTCAACCATTTCAAAGATCTTGGAAAAATGCATACATAGTCAAATCCTAAACTGGGTCTATATTACAACATAATTGAACCCTAAAGTCTGAAATCCAAAAATAGTGAAGCCACAGCACATTGATTTTTTTCCCAGGGAAAAAAATTGGTGGGCCATTTTCAGGGCTTTGCTATTTCCTCCACTGTGGTGCCTTCTCGGAGTTGGTATATTTAAGTAGGGGGGTATGGGGTTTAATTTTTTTTTTTGTCATGGAACAGTGATTTGTTTTTCCCTGGGAAAAATATTGCTGTTCTGTCTTTTCGTTATTCTAGGGTTTCGGACTTTAGGGTTTGATATTACAACGTTCGAACTTATGTTAGTTTGACATTGTGATATAGACCCTCCTAAACTATCTGATTCAAAAGCAAATCCTATCTCCCACACAACACAGATTCAGGCCATGTCACAGCACCACAACTACCTCATATCTTTTATGGACACAATTAACAGAGCCTGAGACTCTGGCAAAATTGTATCCTCCCTGTTCCTAGACCTCTCAAAAGCATTTGACACTGTCTCCAGCCCTTTACTCCTAACCCAGCTCTCCAAGACTGGCCTCTCCCCCTTCTCTATTAACTGGTTCTCAAGCTACTTAAAAGACAGATGACAGGCTGTTAAATGGCAAAACTCCCTCTCTCCATATCTCAACATTCCTACTGGGGTCTCCCAAGGCTCCATACTAGGACCCCTCATATTCAGCATCTTCATTAATAATTTTCATTCCTCACTAAGTCAAGGGTCACTCATTCAAAATGCAGAGGACTCTGCTATTATATGCTCTGCCAATTCCATTTCTCTTTAATGATTTGCCAGGCCAAACTGAGGACATTCTGTAAACATCAGTGATGCTTGAGGCCTATTACTTGATAGAGGACACGTGTATTCATACAAGTCACTGTTGTCACATGCTGAAGTCATTGGTGTAAAAATCAACTAACTTTTACTTACTTACATCACCAAGTAACAGTATGCAAGGATATGCCATTCATTTATATTATTATACATTTTTTTAATATTACAGGTTCATAACTTACCTTGTAAATCTGGCAGTTGCTACAGTTTTAATTCAAGGCTGACTCTGTCTGATGCAAGGAGTACACAGCCATTACATGGGTAGGTAAAGGTTATGAGCATTGCCTAGGATCAGTATTACTATATGTATGTGTGTAGGATGAAGGTTTTAGCCCGTTAGGTGGTGAGTGAGTGTGATATGCGTTGCTTCTTAGCCAATGTGAGGGCATATTTAGCACTCCTACATAAGCTTCTGGTTCTCCCTCTGACTCCTCACCTGCATATCACTGTGGTGACCTTGCCAGTGGTGGCAGGATGTGTACTCCTTCTCCTTATTGATCCTGATGAAGCTGTTTTCTTAGGATGATGTTGTGAAGTTTGGCAGTGAAACAGACAGTGAAGATTTCAGTACATGTATGACAAAAAGAGATACTGCCAGCCCAGCTAGCTGGAATTTTGCAAACAATTATATGTCATTGCTGAATACCAAAATGATTTATACAAGATGCTTGTGTTACAAATGGTTCACCTTGACTGGGAGGATGGAAAAGGAAGCAAGCAAGTAGGTGTGTTTGAGGATATCCCTGCAGATGTCCTGATAGGAAATGATTTTGATAATGCTGTACCTTGTGTGCATGCAGTTACACACAGTCAGGCTTGGAGACAAGCATGTGGGTCTGGTAGCCTGGGGGGACCCAGACAGACTGCACACATGAAGCCAAGACTGGTGAGGTGATTACTTCAGAGAGGGAGCTACCCTGTAGCAGTGAGACTGAAGGTGAGCCACAGCTGCTGGTGGGTACTGATGTTCCCTTGGACAGAGTGACTGCAAGGGCAGAGGTGAGTAGTAGTACCCAGGCTGATAGTGAGGCACTGCTGTCGGAGGATTCCAGACTTCCTGTGGAGGGGGAGCTGAGAAGGGTTACAAAGAGAGACTTGAGACAGGCTCAGCTCTCAGACTCTGCATTACAAGGCTTGAGGGAGGTAGCCAGGAAGGCACCTGATTCTCAAGGAAAGGAGGAATCTGTATACTGGGACAAGGGGTTACCATATAGAGAGTGGACCCCTGAGGGAGGGCTAGAGGGTGAGATAATACAGCAGTTGGTGGCTCCAGACCCTACTGTCTGGCACTTCTAGCTATAGCCCATGACATTCCCTTTACAGGTCATATGGGCATAAAGCAGACCAAGAGACTTATTATGCAGCACTTTTATTGGCCTGGGATTTCCAGGGATATAACAGGGTACTGCAAGACCAATGAGCAGTGCCAAAAAGTAAGCAAGGCAGAAGACAAGGTCAAGAATCCTTTGATGCCTTAGCCTGTGATTGAGGAGCAATTTCAGAGGGTAGCTATGGATATTGTAGGGCCTCTGAGTACCCCAAGTTCCACAGGGAAGATGTATGCCCTAGTGGTAGTAAATTATGCTACCAGATACCCTGAGGCAGTGGTTCTGTCCTCCATCGAGGCAGAAAAGGTGCCAAATGCTTTGTTAGAGATTTTCAGCAGGGTAGGTTTCCCAAAATAAATACTGAATGACAGAGTTTGCAGTTTTATGTGAGACCTACTGGTTTGTTTGTGGGAGCACTGTGGGGTAAAGCACTTAAAGACCAGCCCCTACCATCTCCAGACTACTGGTCTTGTGGAGAGGTTAAACTCTACACTACAGACCATGCTACAGGCATTTGCAGACCAGTTTAAGAGGGAGTGGGACAAGTATCTGCCCCTTCTGTTATTTGTTTACGGAGAAGTGCCCCGGGAATCCACAGGTTTTTCAGCCTTTGAGTTGCTGTATGGGCATAGGGAGAGGGGACCACTAGATCTGATTCGTGATGAGTGGGAGGTTGAGTGTGAATCCCACAAGGAGTCTGTCTTGGTGGGTTTACTTTATGTGGTCGAATTTCATTTGGTCGAAAATTATTTCAGGCAGCCCACTTCACTGAAAGCTCATCTGACTGAAAGCTCATTTGATCGAAAATGAAATATAGCCCCTGCCCCACTGCAGTGCGAACCTAGAGTGAGAATATTAAGTAAGGGGGGATGTGGGGGGCACAGCCCCCAACATTGGGGCCTGTGGGGGGGGGGTGTAGCTTCCCACATTTTGCAAATAATTTTTACTGAACATATATATATATATATATATATATATATATATATATATATATATATATATATATATTTATTGATGTATTTTTAATGGATATACCTTCATATAACAGTTAATACACTACAGTTATGGGAGGGGGGTGTGCCCCCCACACCCACCCTTACTTAATATTGTCACTCCAGGGCTGCACTGCAGTGGGGCAGGGGCTAGATTTCATTTTCAACCAAATGAAATCCGACCAAAAGAGGTTTCAGTCAAATGAGCTTTCAGTGAAGTAGGCTGCCTGAAATAATTTTCGACCAAATGAAATTCGACCAAATAAATGGGTTCAGTCGTGGCATATGTCCTAAACCTCAGGGAACTCATGGGCTTGGCCTAGGAGAACTTGGCAGAGGCCCAACAGCAGAAAAAGGTCTGGTATGCCAGGAATGCTTGAGCTAGAGAGTATGCTGTGGGGCAGCAGGTTATGGTTCTCATTCCTATCAGACTCAACAAGCTGCAGGCAGCTTGGGAGGGACCCTTCAAAGTGGTAAGGAAGGCCAGTGATGTTAACTACATGGTAGAACTGCTAGGCAGGAGACAGGAGGCAGGGGCACAAATTGTACCATGTTAACATGATGAAACCTTACCATGACAGGGGCTCCCTTGTGGTAAGTATTTGCAGTAGAAGGCAGGAAGAGTCTGAGGGGTATCTATGGCTACAGGGAGCCAACAAATTCCCAAGTTACTATGGTGGAGCCTAGGGTTGCAGACGTATGATATGAATGCTCAGTACCTCAATGGAGTTAGCAATGCCAGCGCAGATGGGCTCTCAAGACAGGGAATGGGGTAATGTATTGACAGATAGGCTCATTCCTCTCAAGCAACATTTCTCAAGGATTACTTGAAAAACTAGCTTGAGTCTTTGAGGGGGGAAAGAAGTGTGATGAAAGGAGATACTGCCAGCCCAGCTAGCTGGAATTTTGTAAATAATTATATGTCATGATGAATATTAAAATCATTGATACAAGATGCTTGTGTTACAAATGTATTATGAACATATGTATATCAGACTGCTTGCACAGACGTGTGTGTTGAAAAGGGTATTTGCAAAATGTTTGTGTTTAAAATGGATCCAGTATGTGGCCTACTCTAAAAGAACAGAAATGTACATCCACTATTGTAACTGTTTAAATGTATATTTTTAACAGTGGAAACTGGGATACAGGAGGTTAACCTCAGTCTAGTAATTTAAAAAAAAAACTGAAATTAAATTACTTTATGGCTAGGCCATAAAAGATGGTATCTATGGGTTTTCAGTGAAGCAAGAGACATAATGTCTGTACTAGGAAACTTTCTGTATTGTCCTTAGGGTGAAGTAATTACTAGTCTTGAAAGCATGAAGGAATTCAATTGTTTTATGACTTCCAGCATCTGCCAGAGATCTGAGGAGAAGCTCTTGTCTTTTATATTTTTACAGGTAGATGCTAAATACTGACACCTTCATCAATGCTTTGGCCTGGGAACTAGCAGTCAGATGACAAGAAATGAGGTCATTTTGCAATTATCCCAGCAGTAATATTTGAGATATTAATTTCAGAAGTCTGTTAGTGAGATGGAGCATTCTGTATTCTGTCTTGGACCTGACAACAACAAGAAAAAAACATTCACCACATCTGCCTTCCTCTATTAGTAAGTTACTAGAGTATACTACTTCTCTTAGATTCAGTCAGGAATACAGTAAAGCTTAGTTTAGATATTTTCTTTATTTATTTGAGACTGTCCTGCAATGTTATTTTAAATATTTCCTGCAGTTTTGAACTATGATGTCACTGTGAATATATATTTAGTATTGTCTTGTTCTTTTATTATTTATTGTTAAATATATTTGAACCTTTCATTGTGGCTGATCTGTGTAGAGATATTTAAGTTTTTAGAGTACTTGCATATTTCTTTGGTGACACTGTGTAGGCCACTCCTTATAGCCTTGCTCTTGGTCAAACTACCATTTGAGTTTATATTAATATTACACAGTAAGATTGGACACCCTTTGTTAAGGGCCTTAAAGTAGCTGATGAGGAATGACTGATGGCAGTAATAACTACCTTACAGTTTGGGCAGTAGGGGGCATAGCTAGTAAACCTGTGCCAGCCTTTTCCAGGCGTGAGTGTGTGTGTGTGTGTGTGTGTGTGTGTGTGTGTGTGTGTGTGTGTGTGTGTGTGTGTGTATCCAACCTCAAACTGTGTGTGTGTGTGTGTCAGCTAATTGGGCAGGAACACGAAGCACTGGTTGGACAGAGAGTGCTGGGGGTCTTGGCTTGGTCACTCAGCCGAGATATCAGCTCTATAGTTGTGCCAGTGGGGAGTCTTACTGAGGATCTGGAGGAAGAGTGAAAAACCAGTCCTGGACTGATGTGGTGTCTGTGTTCTTACAGGAAATTGCACTTGATGCAGAGAGCTTCATCTAGAAATACTGTGTGCATACTTATCATCCTCCCAGTGTACGTCCCCCACTGGTGCCAGTGGTGAGGATTGAGGCTCCTTGATTACTGGTGTGGTAGTTTGGCATCACAACATGTACATAGATTGTACTGCAGTCCTCCCCCAGATGTATCTAGGCACCAGAATTGGGACTTCAGCAGCCCAAACACACTCTCTATGATATTTCTTGTTTGAGCATGTGCCTCATTATAGCATTCTTCAGCTTGTGTGTGTGCATTTCTGATGGGCATCATCAGCCATGGTTCCAGTGCATAACCTGCATCCCCCAGTAAATGACCCTGTAGGATATCACCCCCAGTAAACATCTCATACAGTTGAGAGCTGTGCCAGATATGTGAGTCGTAGTTACTGCCTGGGTTGCCAGCACACACACTCAAGATTATTCCCTTAGCATTACACACAACTTGGCAGTTAATGGAATCCCTTTCAATTTATGTACACCCATTCCTGTTCCCTGGGTGGTGCTTTGATTTCTATATGTGTAAAATCTATGGTACCCAGTACTTCAGGGTAGTGTGCTACAGGGTAGAACTCCTGCATTTTTGTGGCCCAGTCCTCAGGTGAACGGGGAAAATATATGTATTCAGTGGCATGTTGGACCATAGCTTTCAGGAACTGATGGATGATCTTGGATGGTGAGATCTGTGACACCCCCAGCATATCCCCTGTTGGTCTCTGAAAGGTTCCTGCAGCTAAAATTCTAAGTGCTACACATACCTTTGTCCCCACCAGTATTGGTTCCCCTCGGTTTGTCCTTGGTCGGAGCTGAGGACGGCAGAAGTTGCAGAGTTACTGTAGTATGTCTCTAGCCACCCTGTAGCACTCTACAACTTCCACCTCATGCAGACTGTGATAAGTTAAATGAGGTCTAAAAACTCTTCTCCTTCTTGGCCATGGTCTATTAGCAGCAGCAGCAGCAGCATGTTGCACCTACACATGAATTAAAGTAACAGCAGACCCCAACATCCTTTCTATGTAAACTCATTTCCATGGCTGTATTCCAACAGGTTTTGGAATTCACAGGGAAAACCAGCACCGAGTCTACACATTTGCTTTATAGCTTGTTGAATAGCTCCTCCATCTTGGATTGGTTGATTAGCATACAATGCAGCTGCTTATGTTGTAATTAGAATACCACAGTGTTTACTGTGTTTGCATGTGTCTACATGCTGTGTAGAGCCACTTACTGGATCTAAAATGGTGCATTATTGTATGCACGTCATGGCTTAACATGCATTAGATCTTAGTGGATCATGTAGGCTTTATTGAATCCAGCCCATCATCTATAATTTCAGAGTGGCTTTGATCTTTTTGAAAACAGAGTAAAAGCTCTGTTCTTCTACATAAAAAACAGTTCATAAACCCAGAGGTTCGAATGCCTGTAAATCTTTCTGCAAAGTCTTTCCCACAGAAGAAAAATGTGGTAAATCAGCCATTGCTCCTATAAAAACTAAATCAACCAACAGTATGTATTTTATCACAAAATTCTGTGCTTTTATAATCAAAGTAGTTTATTTCTGTTGAGACTTCTTACTGTGTGTATAAAACTCTAAATCTAATTCTTCACAGGTACTTGTTTTTATCGTTCATATCCACTGCCCAGTCTAACAACTTTAGTAAGAAACACATCTACCAATTTTCCAAGTTAAATTTATTCCGTTCAACTATTATCATTGTTTCAGTTGACCAGCCATGCTTCCAGGTTTGTTGAGGACTGTCCCAGTTCTGTTTTCCTAGGCATATTTTGACTGGAAAGACCACTCAACTGTTTTTTCACTCTGTTCTGGCAAAATAATTCTAGTTAGCGTAAGCAACATTTCAGATTTCCCTGTAAATAGGCCATAGGCCTTCTGGGACTAACCCAATGGAAAAAAGTAAATGGTCAAGCAAATAAAAAATAGTTTCCAGGATGAAACAAAACTAAGAAAACATTCATCTATTTTGTTGCTTCTTATTTTAAGTTAATACACTTTTTTTTTTTGGGGGGGGGTCAACATTAAGTATAGCCATATCATTGTTCAGTGCCACTTTTCTAAATCATATCATCATCATCAACCTCTTTTTTGCCCATGACATGGGGTCAGGGTGCCATGTCAACTGTCTCTATCACTCTCCATTCAATGCCACTCACCTACCTTCTTCGGCAGTCATGCCTGACTGTCACAGGTTGTCTCTCACACAATTCATCCACCTCTTTGCTGGCAACCTTTATTTACTCTTGCCTTCTTTCTTTCTCTCCCGGGGTTTCTTCACCAGATTGTGTTCTGCTTTTCTGCACATGTGCCCAAACCACAGTAATTTGTTCTCTTTGACCTTTTCTGCAATTGGAGCTACTTTGGCTTCTACTCTTATGTTTTTGTCCCTCAGTGTGCATCCTACCACTCATCTCAGGCACTTCATCTCCATCACACCTATGAGCCTATGAATCTATCACTACTAGCTTCCTCAATTGCTCTGCCTTTACTGCCCAGGTTTCTGTACCATACAGTAGTACTGGTCACATCACTGTTTTGTACACCTTACTTTTCAGCTTCTTTGGCATTCTTCTGTTATACAGTATTCCATGACATTCATTGTCAGTTGGCTACAGCCACTCAGATTCTAGCATTGACCTCCTCATTCAGACTTTGCATCTCCTCCACCACCCCTTCCAGATACTTAAAGTTGTTAACCTGTTCCTCTGTTTTCCCTTCTACCTCAATTCTCAGCTTCTTTTCATTTCCCCCATTGGCTGCCATTACAACCACATGCTCTGTACTCAGTTTCATACCATGTGCCTTCAGTTTTGCATTCCATTCCCCTATTCTTTGCTGAGGTTCTTGCTCAGAGTCTGCCTGTTATGTCACTTTGCATACAGCAACTTTGTTGATCTGTCTCCTCCAACCTGTTTGCTAATATAGTCCATTACCAGTATAAACAGCAGTGGGTTCGGAGGTGAATCCTGATGCACATCCACTCTCACTGGGAACACCTCTGTGAGACCGAACACTGTTCACACTTGTATAACCTGCACTAATTCTATCAGTGTTTCTGGGACTTCAAACAACTGCAGGACTGCCCAAATCAGCTTTCTTGGGATCTTGTTATATGCTTTCTCCAAGTCTAGAAATGGCCTGTTAGACCCTTTGTTCACCTCTAGCATCTCCTCAACTGTCTGTCTTAAACAGTCTTGTCACACTTAGAAAAAAAAAAGACTAAAAGCTAATTCTGTGCATTGGTTATCTCTACAGACTTAACAAATGACACAACAAAGAGAAAAAAGCATGGAAGACATAGAAAAACTGCCAGTCTTATGCAAGCCTCCAAACCTTTTGAAAACTCAGACATTTAGCCAAAAAACCTGGACAAAAAACATACTATACTAATGTCCAAAACTCTTCCCAGATCAACCCAAAATAGTCTGGTCCTCTATAAATAAACTCATAAATCCTAGACAAAGATTTCAACCAGATCCTTCATCAAACTCTCGGAATGATAAAGTTGCTTCCCAATTCATTACACATTTTATTCAGTCTGTCGCCTCATTCTTAAAAAAAACTAGCAAGCCTCTAAACCCTCTCTCCAAAAATATCTCATACACTGATATAACCTTCCCCATTAAGCCTATTCCCACCTCTACCATAAAAAAATAAATAAATAAAAATTCTGACTAAAACCAACTACTTTTGTCCCTGATAATATCCCAGCAGAATATTTAAAAATTACAGCTGAAGCCATAGAATTCCTATACTTTATTCTTAGAAGCCATAGCGTCAAAGAAACCTATGTCCCTAAACTCCACAAACAGATATATTTCCACTTCACAAAACGGGCTAGTCAAATGAACTTTAGATTATACCTATTCTCTCACCTCTATCCAAAGTACTAGAAAAGTGCATGCAGGCCTAATTACTCAAGTATGTCATTAAACAATAACTTCATATCTCTTACACAGCATGGTTTCTACCTCCCACACAAGGACTCTCCTCAGCTTCACTTCAACTGTAATTGATAACACAAATATCAGTAACCTCACCTCTGCCCTATTCCTTGATTTATCCAAGGCATTTGATAATATTTCCTACATAAAAATGCTTTATCAGCAATCCTCCATAAAACTTAATGTAGAATCGCTGTCATGATTTAAAAGCTGTCTTTCCTGTAGGCAACAAGCAGTAAAATGGAGCAAATTTTTCATTTTTCTCCCCATTCTAGTAGGTATCCCCCTGGAGTGCCATCCTGGGTGTCCTGTTCTTTGGTATCTTCATAAATGACTTCCACACAATTAGTAAACGTGTTTGCATTGTTCAGTATGCCATTGATTCTACCCTCATCTGCACAGCCAAAACCATAGATGCACTCCAACAGCAAATGCAATACTCTCTTCATTCCATTGTGACATAGCTGTCCAAACAGGAACTATTGCAAAATCAAAAAAATATCCAAGTTAATCCTGTCTGCCTCCAAACAACTGAAAAAACAGAAAACAACTTTCAAGATAACCACCTCTAACAGTACAGAAATTGAACTGCTGCACCCCATGCTAAGCTCCTCAAAGTCACAACTGACGATAAACTAAAATTTGATACTCATATTAATAAATATGTGAAAAAAAACACAGAGGCATAAACCCTTTCCAACAGACTTGGCAAGAAAACAGATTGCCACAACCTATCTACTTCCTATTCCTCTCTATGCAGTTTCAATATTGACCAATCTCAAAGTCACCCAGTCCATACTCCTCGAACAATGTTACAATAAAGTTGCAACATATAAATTTCACCACTGCCAAGCCTTGAAACAACTTTACTGTCTAGAATTAACAAAATCACCACATTTCTCATGACTATCCACTACTCACAAACTTCTTAACAAACTTGATCAATGCCTAGCCTAAGTAACAGTCTTTGTTACTACTCTCCTTCCAGACCTCTTCCTTCTACCAACAAAAAACTTCTTTCAGTGACAAAAGCAAACAACAGTCAGTAATTCATTGAACTGTTCCTTTGTTGCAAAAATGTGGAACTCCATTTAACTCTTTCTAAAACCAGGTGTTAACATAAAACCCTTTAAACTTCAAATGAAATAGTGCCTAATGAGCTTCTAGTCATGTTATTGTTCTACTCCTGGTTAATCTTGACTCCCTTCTCCATCAACTTCCTCTCCTGAAAAATGTGAAATTCCATTTCACTCTCTTTAAAGAAAACAGGCAACTTAAAATCCTTTAAGCTTCAAATCAAAAATATAATAGATCCCTATACATACATACATACATATATATATATATATATATATATACATACACACACACACACACACACACACAATATATATATATATATATATATATATATATATATATATATATATATATATATATATATATATATATATATATATATATATACACACACACACATATACACCTATCAAGCTGAAAAATAGTCCTTGCTATTGTACTAACCCAGGTTTTTATAAACTCAGTACTAACTTTGTCTCTACAACTTCAGTCCGTTCTGTTATGTGTGCTGCTATCATAAGGAAATCTTGTTTATAACAATACTGTTGCCTTTTCCTGCATCAATATTGTATTTGCTTTTCTCTTTTGATACTGTCAGTGACAGTCGTTTTGCTGGCAAGGTAATATTATCATCTTTAATCTTATTTAACTATATGTTATACAGTGTTATACTTCCATTAACTCATTACTGTACATTGTTTAATTTCTGTATGGAAAATTTAAAAAGTACCGTGACCATCCCAGTTAACAAATGCAATAAATACACACATTCAAACACACGTGCATCTTAAAACAACAGAGTACTAGACCTTGGCATATACATCATTTATGTATAAGTAAATCTGCATGATATAGTTTACATTTAGGATATTTTGTGCTACTATTCATGTACACTTTCTTTAGAAATATAGCTGTGAAATAACCATTCTTCATATACTCACAGACTGCAAACTACACTCAAGGATTGATCCAGTTCTATGCCCCATTCTCCCTCCAAGTCAACAACATTTCTGACGAGAACCCTGACCAGTAGATCTACCTCCTTCTGGCCTGGCATTCATTTGCTACTACAGAAGCTCATACAGTGTTCCCAGTGTGAAGCCATCCCTTAGGGTTCAAAAACCTTCTTTAACCTCTTTCAGGAGGCCTTTGTCCACTTGATATAGAATGTACCTTATACTTTCCTGTGCTAGAACAAACATGCTGCAAGGAAGTTCATTGGTATGTCCAACCTCATCCTGCTTAACTTCCCTACTACCATGAGCATAAGACTCCTAGTCAAGTATTCTGCCTCAACCCCTTCGGTCTTTGGCTGCCACTGTGCTAGCTTTCAGATCAACTGCAGTCCAAACCAATGAATTTTGCAGATCAAACATTTTGTTTCACGCTTATAAATTTTCCCAACAGTCTCTTCAACTTCCTCAACAAGACATTGCCCAGAATCTTGACCTATACATTATTTAGCTAAACTGGTCAATATGTCTGGGCCTATTGAGTCATTTCCTAACTTAAAGATTACAGAAATACTAGTATCTTAAAGTGATCTGCATGCCTCTGCCTGAGCACTCAAACCTGCATACAACACCACCACAGGTATGAGGCCAATTAGAGATGTCATTTTTGCAAAGCTCTTGCCCAAAGCCATCTGGCCCTGAGGCATACCTAGCAAATTATTTGCTCAAGAATTCTGGATAAAACCAAAAATAATTGTAAGATAAAGGCTCGAAATCAGGAAAAGTTTGTTTAAATAACACTTTAATTCACTTAAAATGTTAATAGAACAAACAATTTTGCATCCGCAAGCATTTCTGAACAATAAGAAGTATGAAACTAATGATTGTCATTGGCTAGCTGTAATTATTAGTGATTTACCAGCAAAATAAGGAACACCCTGAAAATCAAGTACAGCTGAAAGGTATGTTTTGGGACTTTTCTTTTCTTTTTGACATGACTTGCCAGCTTCAGTTATCTCATCAAAATAACCAACTACAACTGTTTAAGTTCAGTGTTAAGAATGATGAGGTAAAACAGTTGCAGTTTTCAAGATGAAAAGAGACCAGGCATGCATATCCGCAGAAAGGTCTAGGGGAGGAAGAATATGCCTGATGCAGACAATGTTTCTTAAATGGAAACAAGATAGCTTGACAATGGGTGACACCTGTCCTTAAGTATCAACCTGTCATAAAAGACCACATCAAAATTTTTCATCTTGTCAAGAAATTCCAGCTTAACAGCTTCATAGATAATGGCAAGTATTAAAGCAAGGCAGCTACATAAACCATATCTTCTGAAGTATGCTTTATTTGTGTTCCAAGATGGATCCATTTACTTAGGAAACCATATTGTGGTCCTCTAATCTTCCCTCTATGGCTGCCCAGAAAGCTGAACTAATATACAATGGAGGTGTTTAAAAAAACTTTGTCTCGTTAACTTGCATGTTGCCCATTAACTTGCATGTTGCCTAGCATCCCTGTAGAAAATATGGATTTCAGTTCATATATAAGTTGCAAATTAGGAATCCAGGGGTATTACCACTCTCCCACCTATACATCGTAAGCCCTACCACAAAGAGGACCATAATATGTCCTTTTTATTGGTGACTTTTGTTACAAATACTTAATGACTGATGACTGTAGCCTACATCAGTCCCAATATGCTCACAGTTGAGACAGTATAAATCCTGAAGATTAAAGTGCTTACTGTTTATGAAATTAAAGATAATTTTTTTTTCAAGTCTTCTTTTATTATTTTCATACAAGTGTTCACTTTATGATCTGGGGTAGTCTTTAGAGTGTTGTGCCAATATGGATGCTGTTAAGATTTAGGTTATGGTCCCACAGATAAATAAATATATATATATATATATATATATATATATATATATATATATATATATATATATATAGATACACATATGCATTCATTTATTTTTGTTAAGTAGATAAACCCACTAAGCACAAGTGCCTCTTTTGAGGCAACTCTGGAACACATTGTCTGGTTAAGAGATTTGTTTGATGCTATACCAACAGCTAAATGGGGACTGAAAGCTTCAAATCAAGGTGTATAGGGTGAAGACTTTTAAAATTTCATAACCTTAATCCTCTGGGCTAAACTGACAGATAATTCATTAAAAACAGCTTATTTAAACAACCTGGGAATGTGTAATTTCAAGAATATTCCTGCATTTTCAGCTGACCTAGAACTGCTGCAGGAGTCTAATAGCAACATCTGGGGCTGAGAGAGATGGCACATAGAAGATTTAACAGATGTACCAAGCAATGTCTCATAAATCCCTTTTTTTAAGTAACATGTTTTGCCTCTATCTATGATTGCAAGTTACCAGGTATCCAAACTTTGATCTAGCTCAAAACTACCTGCTGGTATCAGACTTTAGCTAATACATCTTGCTTGTCAAAAAGAAATTAAGTAATTCTATTTATTACTGGATGTAAAGGTTCAGATGGGGGAAGACATTAGCTATAAAGACCATGAAGGAGATTGTATTGAAGGTTCTGTGATCCTTTCTAGAAAAATTTGTACAAACATGTAGTAGCCTGTCCCTCCTTGTATCCTAGGACCACAAAGACAAGTAAATTTTTGCATCTGTATCTTAAAGTTTTACAACTTGATTTCTATTTTAGTAGCTTCAGCACCCACAACATTTCTTGCATGGAGTTATTTGCCCTTCTCTCAGCCGAGATTACCCTTGACATTTATGTCTTATGATTCCTCTTTTAATTGCCAAAACTCCCTTCTTTAAGACTTGGATATCACTCCATAATGATGACAGCTCTTTGAAATGTAACATTTTGTCCAAGAATATCTATTCTGAGAAAGAAACTGCCATTTCTGAACCATTAGGTCTATTTTTTTTTTTCAAATTACAGAGTTCTCGCTGCAATAGAAGCCCTGATCCCTATTTTCTTTTTTTGGTGCTACCTGGCTAGGGGTTCCTATTAAATGATCGAAGACACATTCTTTCAAATCCATCTTGATCGAACTTCAAAACACAAAAAGGCAAAATAGCAAAATGGCATATATGCAAATTCTTTCCCTGGGAAAGAAATCACTTGGCCGCTTCCGTTACTTTGCCATTTACGTGACTGTAGTGCGATCTCGGAGTTGGTATATTGAAGTAGTTGGTGGGGTGGGGGTGAAGCCCCCCCCCACACTTTATGTAATGTTTTATTTTTTTATTTTCTTTTGTGGAACAGAAATGTTATTTCCCTTGGAAAAAAAATCACTGTTCTAAGCATTCAAGATTGTAAGCTTTCACTTACAAGTTCGATAAATCATCGTTCACTTTTTTAAGCGTTCGATGATTTTGCATAGACCTTTGGCTGGGAGATTCTCGGGTGAGGCAGGAGAGGTATAGCATACAAGTGCCTGCTTAATTTCTGTGAAATTATCTTCTTTCATTTCAGACATTCTGATTTTCCCAGTAAACAGCTTCACCCTAGGGTCTAAGAGTTCAGTTCTAATGCTTAGAAAAAAATGTGCAGCACTCTCTGTTGTTGCTGCACTCTCTAGGTTTCCACTTTACCTAATCCATTGTAACTTATGTGCATACAACGAATTTTCAAGAAAATATCCTGAGGATCACGCAACCTCTTCAAATGATGATTTCACTGAAAAAGCAGTGACTTGGTACCTGCTCATCTCAGTCCTTTTGTTTAAAACTTTACCTAATCCACTCCACAGATAAGCACAAGAACTGACAACTTCCATGCTTCCACCCTGCACCTTTTTGCTAGCCTGGAATACATTTGGGATGATACTTTATAATACTGTAGGTGTAATTTATCCAAAGTTATTTGCATCTTAATATTGCTGAAAGCTTTAATTTTAACTTTGAGCTGCTGGAGTTGAAGGACTAGAGAGTGTGATTTTGTAGAATAATGCAGAGATTTGAGCCCTCTGTATATCTCCCTTAGCACATTAAAGGATACATTCCAAATTCTCCACACTTCATTTACCCAATCCTGCAGGTTAGCATGAATGAAGAGATTATATGCATCCTTTAAGATATTAGGATAGTACTCCTTATCATCACATACCTGAAAGAATTCCGAAGAGATTGCCAACAGAAGATATCTGTCCTTTTTGTATAATATTAGTGAATTCTGCAAGATTTGGGCAAAGGAAATCCTTGTGGAATTAAAAGACCATATCTAGGCTTCATGGTCTGAATGGTGTCATGGACTTACCACTATGGTTTGCTGAAACCCTAACATGTCTCAGGCAGCATAAAGATGGTTCATATGGCCAGAATTACCAAAGTGAGCAAAATAGTGGGTGAAATAAAACCATGAGGAGAATGATAAAGTTCCAAGTCCTCAAGGTTCATATTAGGTACCCATTTAGCTAAGAACATAGTCACAGCAGATATATAGTGGGTGGGGCATAAAGATGTGATATTCTTAGAAGAAGAAATACAACAAAAGTCACCTGATAGGAATACTGAACCTTTTGCCTTGTTTTGTAAGGAATGAAAAATATGCCTAGATGTCTCAACTCTCATGGCAGAATGAACACAGACACTCACAACTGTGAAAATATAATGTAGGTAGCTAATCACTGCCCTGCTACCTCTCCTCTCAACACAAAAATGGCCAAGACTTGCATGCTGAACACACCTTGTTTAACAAAAATGGCTGCCACTGATAATAACTAAAATAATACTGCTAACGAGTATTTGCTACCTTGGGTACCAAGGAAAATTTGCTACCTAAAGACATGCCTCTCCTGCTTAAAACTGTCTCATCTCAGGGGAAATATGTGGAATGGGCTACGCTGGTGCTTCATTTGCGTTTCCATGTGTATCTCATGCACAGCCCCCCCCCCCAGAACAATGCCCCCATGTGTCCCTGGCCTCCAGTAGGGATCAAACCTGAAGGTGTGTCTCAGTGAATGATCACGTCATATGAATGTGTGAATATTGACTAGTGTTTACTGGCAGTGCAATTGGAGCGGTTTGATTCTAGGATTGGTATGCTTGTGGATTTAGAGTGAATGTTATAAATTGTGTGGTGTTTTGTATGGGAATCACTGCCACAGCGATATCTGAATGTGTGCCAATAGTGATTTCATATACTGAGTTCTTTCCTTTGTTTGTATTTGTGTGACCGTCGATATCTATCTCTCTCTCTCTCTCTATATATATATATATATATATATATATATATATATATGTGTGTGTGTGTGTATACATATTGGTTTGAGGGCTGAAGGGTACAGAGATACAAAATACAAATTCTTTTGGTTATATTTGTGTTTTGTTATGTTAATATTAGGCAATATTTTGAGTTTTGGTATTTGTTGGGTTTGAGTTTCTGTGTAGTCAGTTTTTTTTCCAATATTTTGTGGTTCAGTATATTTGTATTATGTTAATTTATATATATATGTAACTGCATATGTGTGCAGGCAATAGATCCAATTCTGGATTAGCATGTAGTGCCTAGAGACACTAATTTCCCACTGTTGGTCATTCTACTCCTCTTCACAATCTAGGCAAATGAATCCATGACATATGGGAGGTTGACAATGCTCTTGTCTTTTAGAAAAGTGACTAGATCATCAGGATGAAGACAAATATCTGAAAGTGACAGCCTTAAACACACTGGATACAATGTGGTAAATTTAATTCCCTTCTCCCTTAAGATCTCATTTAAAGGCAACCACACCTTCTGTTTGGCCACTTCCTGCTTAGAATATTGATTGTTGAACCAAATCCTGTTACCCAAATACTGAATATCCTTGTGCACCCATGCAGCCCTAAGGCCCTTCTCCTTTTGCTTGAAATACAGAAAGAGCATGATTACTGACAGAAGATGTGTCCCAGGAGTGAGGGGTAGCAAATGACCTATGGGTCTTTTCAAGAATTAATTTAGTGATGGAATCAAAGTACAAAATAGCAGGCACCCATGCCTGCAAAAAACATGCCTTTTTTGTTTTGTACCTTCCTGGAGTTCCACTATGTGCAGGTTGTTGTGTCACCCCTTATTTTCTTGATTGTTGGCACAGACATTACTAGATTGTACAAAGTTCAGCAGAAAAGAGACCTGGTGCTTAGTTTCTCATGGTGTAGTTCTAGGTCTTGGCTACAGTTACTTCTACCTTAGAGGTGTATTCAGTAACTCCCAATACAGTGGATTACATTTCCCTGACTTGCAACTGGAGACATTTTGGAAAATGGACAAAGAGACCAACAAATACTCTATGGAATCTATTGTGACTGTGCTGAAGCTGCCAGTATTGTTTCCTATACTGGAGATGCCTCAAAAAGCTGTTTCATATTCATGGATCCCACACTGGTTACAGGCAGAGTCTAAACAGTTTCCAAGTTCACTCTTGGCCACACGGCAGACTTCTTCAGTTGTATACATAAGAGTACAGAAACACCAAAGTAAAGAAAAAAATATATGCACTAGAAAAAAGCTATCAAGGTGGAATGTACTTTTAAAATACAAGACACGTTGAGTGAAGCTCTTACTGTGCTCATATAGCCTGGCACAGAACCAGAAGTCCAAGCTACAGTATTTCTGAAAATTATTACATAATGATATGTTAAAGAAGTAAGATAAAGATGGGTGTCATATGAAAAAGTAGCTTGAATGTAATTCTATTGCTTATTTACATAAATCAAGTAGTATTCCAAGATTTTGGGGATACTCATTCGGAAGCTTCAGTGTATAGGGATATATGGGAAAAGGCACTCACAGTCATGAAAACATAATGGCTATACCTAACCACTGCCTCTGCTACCTCCCCTCCTCTCAACTCAAAAATGCCCAAGACTTGCAAGCAAACTGTAGTGTTATTGTGGAGACCTCTCCATCCATTTCAGAATGTTTCCATTCCATAAATACAATGTCAGAAGTGGGGGGTCACTTCATAAACGTGTATAATAGTGATATGAAGGGCCTGAGGTAAGACCCTTATAAAGGCAGACTGACAAACTATCACTACTCATTGTTTACAGGAGAGGAAAAACAAAGAAAATACAGCTGAAAGATTCTATTTTTAAACAGCATAAATAAAATGATATTACTTCTACTACACTCCCTTTATCAGTTTCAGAATGCAGGGACTGTATTAGGTTTCATTTCACATCATTCATATTTTACAGCAGGTCAGCAAAATTTAGTACAATAATTCTTCCAGGACAACTATTTTTCCTTTTTTACAATTTTGAGCTAAGTAACTTTGCCCACTATTAATTAAAATAAGAAAGGGCACCAAATACAATCCACATTAACTGGAAAAAAATACTAATAAAAATGAAGTGTATAACTTCATTAAGAAACAAATGGAGAATTATAAAATTCAGACTTTGTTTTGTAACTCCTGTTTCCATGTTACAAAAATGTTACTATACTACTTTTGTAGGGGATGATCTAACATGTTTTTCTTTGAATTCATGAAAGAGATTAACATTAAAAATTATAACGTTTAAACAATAGTACAATTTTAAATGCTGCTTTTGCAAATGTTGTTAAATAGTTCATGTTAGTTTGTAGCTACCATAAAGTAAAAATAAAAATGTCACTGTAATGTGGAAAGCAGTATCACCATAAAATAATGAAAAATGAAAATAATTATGCAGCTGTAATGTACCTGTGTGCACACATATATACTGAAGAAACTTGATATGAGCTTGGCAGAAGGTCAGAAGGTGACTTAAGATGCAAACAACAGAAAAAGCTGAAATGCAGGAATGACATGCTTGTATTGATGAACAGCTCCTGTCTGTAGTACTGACCAAGTACATCTAGCTAACAGGTCAAGTTCAAGATGGTAAGCTAGGAAAGGAAGAAGTTGTGAGCAGTCAAAGGCTAGTTCAGTCTTCAAGAGGGTGGATTTCTGTACTGCATGGCAGCCCATTGAGGAGACCAGGGTGGATCTTGCAGTAGTTACATAATGGTAACGGGGGAGGGGCAACAACAGATGACAATAATGAGGCACACACATCTAAGCAGCTGTATACAAAATGCCAAATGGCAACTGAGTGACTAAGACAACAGTAAAGGTAAATTCAATTAAGACATTTTTCCATGGAGACAAAGTCTCACAGATACCCTCTGTGGGAAGTTTCCCCATTTCAACTACAGTCAGCTTTGTGGCAGAACAATCAGCAAACTGCTAGTTGTTGCTGAAGCACCTACCAAGAGGAGAAAATGCTGAGAGAAGAAAAGGAGCCACTTTTGTGATTTTAAGTATTTTCTTCTGATTTTTTGTTAAGTTTTGCTGCTTTGCCGCCTACTTTTTGGCATTTTCCGGCTTGCTAAAGTTTATATCTGTAACAGTAACATTACTTGGAACACATCTAGAGCCTGTTTACTGCATTTCCTGTGTTGCACTTAATTTAAAATCGTTTTTTTCTCTAAAAACTGCATTTTACCTGATTTTGGCCTAGCACTCAAGTGTGGGGTCATTTATTGCACTATTGTGATTATTTTGCTGCTTGTGTATCTCTGCTACCTTTAAACTACAACAAAAAGAAAAAAAATCTTGCGTTTTTCCCACTTTCTGAAAGTTAAGAAAGTTCAGTTACAGATTTGCTGTTCTGAACTGTTTGGAAGTTTCTAGAAGGCCAGTGCTTGCTTGGGCTAAAGGGAAGTCTCTGTGTTCACCAGTGGGAGTGGTTAACACTGAACAGCCTGCCTGTCCCTGGAGGAGTGGTTACTACCTAGAAGCTGTAGTTTTATTGGCCATTTTGGGTCAGTTCTAAACTCCTTGATCTCTCTCTCTTAAAACCAGGCTGCCTTGTGGTTTTGGCATCTTTTCAGGCTTGCTAGTTGTTGCTGAAGCACCTACCAAAAGGAAAAAACGCTGAGAGAAGAAAAGGAGCCACTTTTGTGATTTTAAGTATTTTCTTCTGATTTTTTGTTAAGTTTTACTGCTTTGCCGCTTACTTTTTGGCATTTTCCGGCTTGCTAACGTTTATATCTGTAACAGTAACAGTACTTGGAACACATCTAGAGCCTGTTTACTGCACTTCCTGTGTTGCACTTAATTTAAAATTCAAGTGTGGGGTCATTTATTGCACTATTGTGATTATTTTGCTGCTTGTGTATCTCTGCTACCTTTAAATTACAACAAAAAGAAAAAAAAAAAATCTTGCTTTTTTCCCACTTTCGAAAGTTAAGAAAGTTCAGTTACAGATTTGCTGTTCTGAACTGTTTGGAAGTTTCTAGAAGGCCAGTGCTTGCTTGGGTAAAGGGAAGCCTCTGTGTTCACCAGTGGGAGTGGTTAACACTGAACAGCCTGCCTGTTCCTGGAGGAGTGGTTACTACCTAGAAGCTGTAGTTTTATTGGCCATTTTGTGTCAATTCTAAACTCCTTGATCTCTCTCTCTTAAAACATGGTTTTGGCATCTTTTCAGGCTTGCTAGTTGTTGCTGAAGCACCTACCAAGAGGAGAAAATGCTGAGAGAAGAAAAGGAGCCACTTTTGTGATTTTAAATATTTTCTTCTGATTTTTTGTTAAGTTTTACTGCTTTGCTGCCTACTTTTTGGCATTTTCCGGCTTGCTAAAGTTTATATCTGTAACAGTAACAGTACTTGGAACACATCTAGAGCCTGTTTACTGCATTTCCTGTGTTGCACTTAATTTAAAATCGTATTTTTTTCTCTAAAACTGCATTTTACCTGATTTTGGCCTAGCACTCAAGTGTGGGGTCATTTATTGCACTATTGTGATTATTTTGCTGCTTGTGTATCTCTGCTACCTTTAAACTACAACAAAAAGAAAAAAAAACAAAAAAAACTTGCTTTTTCCCACTTTCTGAAAGTTAAGAAAGTTCAGTTACAGATTTGCTGTTCTGAACTGTTTGGAAGTTTCTAGAAGGCCAGTGCTTGCTTGGGCTAAAGGGAAGTCTCTATGTTCACCAGTGGGAGTGGTTAACACTGAACAGCCTGCCTGTCCCTGGAGGAGTGGTTACTACCTAGAAGCTGTAGTTTTATTGGCCATTTTGGGTCAGTTCTAAACTCCTTGATCTCTCTCTCTTAAAACCCTACAACTCTCTTTTTGCGCGGTTTTGTGCACTGAGCAGCGTCGGACAGCGCCGCCTAAACTGGTTTAAACTATTCCAGGCTCCACAACGTCTGCTCTTCACTTTTTCCCTTAGAACTGTTCAAACTCTCAAAGTAATCACTCTGTTCTCTTTCTAAAGCCCTGCACTTGCTCAGCTCTTATAAGGAAACACTAACTAACTAAAGCACTACACCCTCCTTGACTTCTCATAAGTATTAGATTCCCGATTGGTCCTTCCTGATCAAGTGAAAAATCAGTTCCCTTCCCTAATCTGATCAGTAAAAAACAGTTCCCTATACTAATCTGGTATGTCCAAGGGTCAGTTTCAAGGTTACTCTCCAGTCCAGCTGGTGAATCTGGGAATTTTGAGGCAATGTTACAATTGCCTTATGTACACAGACAACCCTCTCCTTCTTCCAACAAACTCTAATACATGTGAGAGATGCAGTTACACAGCCAAACTGGAGGCAGAGCTCTCTCAACCCAAGACTGGCACAGTCAGTCAGGAAAAAAAGGTAACCACCCACACCACAAATCCAGTCTCACACAGACCTATTGCATCTGCATACCCAACACATAAACACACAAAAACATACTCGGAGGCTCTAAATAAAAATCTGCCTAAACAGCAAAGACCTCCTAAGCAGATATCCAAGCAACAGCCACCCCTCAACAATACCCACAAATCACATATCTCACAAAATCAGTGTGCCTCACAGTCACAGCCCATAAGGCCAAACAACACACCAAATACACTTGTTATAGGGGACTCTATTGTTCGGCACACTGACGTCCCACTCACCAGACTGAACAAGAAGAAGGTCACTGTAAGCTGCCTGTCGGGTGCCAGGATCCGCCACATAATCAAGCACTCAGGTCACTCCAAAGCAAGTACAAGTATGACTCCGTCATTGTCCATGCTGGTGTGAATGACCTGAGACGTACCTCCCTGGACTACATGAAAAGAGACATAGAGGAGCTCTCTGACCATGTAGCCCAGGCTGGTATGTCCCTGACCTTGAGTAGCATCTTGCCCTCACCAAGAATGATGCCACAGTATAAAGACAAAATGATCAGTTTCAACAATTGGCTAAAGTATTGGTGTCATTCAAAGGGGATCCAGTGTCTGTCAGCCTGGAATGACATGCTCGACAAGCCACGTTGCTTCGCTAGGGACTGCTTGCACCTGTCACCCTTAGGCTTTCGTATACTGGCCAAGGCTCTTGCCACCCCCATAGTGCCTTTTTTAAGCAAGGCTCAAAGGACAAACCCACCTCCATAGACAACCCAAAGATAAAAAAACTAAAGGTAATGCTACTCAATGCCAGAAGTCTAAACCTTAAGATGCATGCACTCGAGACTCTCCTCAGTATGGAGAAAATCGATGTCTGTGCAGTAACAGAAACCTGGTTCAAGGCTCCTGAGTGCACCCCAGCACTACCAGGTTATAACTCATACCATGTGTTTCAGCCCCAAAACTTGGACCGAAGCACAAAAGGAGGGGGAGTATCTATATTCATCAAAGATACCTACACCTCCAGGTTAGTGGCACTGCACGAAGCATTGGAAACCATCCATGTGCAACTAACAGCAGGCAAAACTGCCTTTCAGTTTGTAGCCTGCTACAGAACACCCTCTCTATTACAGGAACCCCACATGGCATTCCTGAGAACACTGGAGAATATGAAGGTCTCTCCAAACACTATGTTATTGGGTGACTTCAACTACCCAAACATTGACTGGGAAAACTACTCAAGCCCAAACACCCTCGCACAACAGTTCCTTGAATTTATAAACTCTAATGCAATGGAACAACTGGTCACCACTCCCACAAGAGGGAACAAGATATTGGACCTGGTCATCACCAACATGGGGACTCTATGTTCCACACCAGAGGTAAACCCCTCATTGGTAAGATCAGACCATAAACAAATTTCTCTGGACATCCATATCCCGTCCCCACCCCCAGCCAAGGAAATCACTGTAAAGAATTTCTCAAAAGCCAACTTTGCACTTCTCAAGACTGAGGTGGAATCCTTCAAAGCCCCTGGGCCAGAGGATAATACAGCCCAATCCGCAGAATCCTTTACAAATGCATTCTATGAGCACCTGCAGGAATGCATGGATCGTGCTATCCCAAATAAAACCAAGACTCACTCCTCCAAAAACAGGAGACCGGTCTGGTGGACCCCGGCCATAAATAAGCTATACAACAGAAGGAGGAAGCTACTACATGACAGAGCAAAATCCCAAAAAGGAAAGGCATCTCTGATCAGTATTAGCAAAAAATTTCGATCCCTCATAAAATCATCAAAGGCCAGTTTTGAAAGAAAAATTGCCCTAGACACTAAAGATAATCACAAGGCCTTCTTTAGTTATGTCAGAAACATGGGCGGAAACTCCCAGATATGCTCTGAATTGTTGCATAACGGTACAAAATATACCGAACCTATAGACATAGCCAACATCCTGGCAGACAGATTCAGCGCAAACTTCTCCCCCCCTTCCCCCCCAAAGGAGCAAACGCTTATCCCAACTGAATGTAACCTCCCTGACATCACAGATGCACAGGTGAAAGCTGCCCTCTCCAAAGCAAAAAACACAGCATCTATGGGACCGGGCGATGTCCCAGGCTGTGTCTTACACGAGCTCCAAGAAGAACTGAACCCTCACATTAAGTCACTGTTCAAACTTAGCCTTACTACAGGATATGTACCCAACGAATGGCGTACAGCTACAGTGGTCCCACTCCACAAAGGTAGTGCCACAACAGACCCCAAAAACTATCACCCCATAAGCCTGACTAGTCTGGTCTGTAAAGCTATAGAGCGTATTATCATGGAACTCATAAACAAAGACATTGGGAGCCTCCAGACACGGACCCTACCCAATTTGGCTTTGTTAAGGGCAGATCTTGCCTCTTAAACCTAGTTTATTTCTTTGAAACAGTTACCAAAGCCATAGATGAGGGCAAGGTAGTCCACACAGCCTACCTGGACCTCACAAAAGCCTTCGACACAATACCCCACTCGGGCATCATAAATAAGCTTACCAGCTTAAATATCAACCCCTATATCACAAGATGGGTTGCAAACTGGCTCAGAGATAGAACCCACATGGTCAGAATCGCAGGTGCCATGTCCGAATCCAAACCAGTTACAAGTGGCGTCCCACAGTGCTCAGTTCTGGGACCTCTCTTGTTCGGTATATACTTCTCTGAGGTTCAGGCTAACACGGGGGGATTATGGCTGACAAAGTTTGCAGATGACTGCAAACTGCGGGCCATAATCGAATCTCCAGCTGACACAAGCATCCTCCAAAAGGGTCTCACAGAGACGGATGCTTGGTGCCAGAGCCACAACCTCAAGCTAAATGCTAAAAGTGCATAGTTATCCCTTTGGGAAAAACAAGGTGCCCACAAATTACCACATAGGTGGTAATCCATTAAATCTGGAAGAAGTAATTAGAGATTTGAGGACCAACGTAGATAGTAATCTCTCCTTTGATAATCACGTTGCCAAAGTGGTTAGAAAGACCTTCTATATAGCCCACCTTATCACAAAAGGGTTCGCATCTAGATCAAGAGAGGTCATTGTGCCCCTCTACTCATCACTCATCGGGCCCATAATTGAATACAATGCCCCTTTTGGGATGTACCTTACCCGACACCTACAGCAACTGGAGAGACCCCAAAAGTACCTCACCACGAGGATCATGGGCTACAAACAGATGTCCTATGCAGCTCGACTAAAGAAACTCCAGCTCTACTTAGTTGCTTACCGCCTACTCAGAGGCGATCTATGCCTGACGTACAAAGCCATGTCAAACCCAGAATTAATGGACATGCTCCACCTCAAAAAATCCAAGTCCCTTAGAGCTACACACTCCAGGGACCTAAACCTCAGCACAGAAATAAATAGGACATGCTGGAGGGACAGATTAATTTCCCAGAGGCTCCCCTCACTCAGGAATAGAATCCCAATTCATGTTAGACATAGCCCCTCGCTGACCCTCTTCAAGCGAAATTTGGACGCGTGGATGGGAAATCGCAAATTCACCTCTGGGATCTCTCCTGTGTCCCTGCTAGACAGAGGCACAGTCAACTAATCTTAAAAGGGTACCTTCTGTGACCTACTTTACAGAGGCAGAGTAGGCTAATCTAATAGGGAGGCGGAAGCCAAATACACTCTGGCTAGGCTTATAAATGCCCTAGGGCAGACAGCCTAGTATCTACCTATGAACCTATGAATCTATGGGGCAAATCTCTTGGGTTTCCTATACTCCACTTTCATTGCTCCATCTGTCACCTCATTCCCAGTTGGTAATCTTAATTGTTCCCTGTAAAATCACGTCTGATTTCTATATTGATGGCATGCACTGAGGAGGATTAATATAGTGGATACAGCATAAAAAAGAAAACCTGACAGTGTTATTTGGGTTCTGTCACACAAGTCTTTGCACCTACGGGTAACATATGATCATACTTCTCAACTGTTCAATTTTTCACAGAATGTTTAGATTTTTGCCACATATTGTTTTGGTCCATTCCTCACAAAATTTGTGATTTTCTGGCAAATCACTAAGGACTGAAATCATTCAATACTGATAGACACTTGAGTTTCATAAGTCATGCCTTCAGGAAATGCATGCTAATGCAAAACATGTTAGTCTATCAGCTTTCTAAGTTTACAGGGGTGATATTTAAAAATAGCCCCTATTTTTGGGCCTTTGTCCCCCTCATTATTTTTGGCTTTGTCCAGATTTCTTGTGTTAAGAGTTTAGGAGGTATGCATATGGCAGTGATGGCCAAGCAATATATCCATTGAGGCCACTGATGGTAGTGGAGAGGACAGCATTGTTGAGAGCATTGTGAAGTCTTGTCAGTTAAATGTGAAATAAATGGACTATGTACTGGAATACAGCAACAATGAAATTAAATAAGATAATGATAAGAGGCAGTGCCATGATATACAGGAATAAATCCCTGACTATAGCCCAGGTGACCCAGGTCCAGTCAGTGGCTCAGACATCTGAGGTGCTTGTGTGGGAGGATGGGTGTGCCCATCCTGGGTGAGCACACACCTGGCTGATCCTGAGTGGAGTATGTGGACATGCAGAAGAGGTGTTGTCTACGGCAGATGGTTGTAGTGGCTAAGTCACTCTGAAGGTAGACCCTACTGCACATCTGTCTCAAAGAACATCACAAGTGTGCTCCTAGGGTGAGGATGCTGGGGCATACCAAAAACACCCCTGTCAGCGGTATGATGGTGCATCACAATCCTTAGTATCCTCAGCAACCCAGATTGTGGTTTGAGGTTAGCTGTGGGAGGCAAAGGCAGGCCTGGTAGACACAGTGAACAAGGAGAGGACCCGGGGGCTAGCTGCAAATCAGCTATGGTAGCCAAAAAAAAGCAACCAAAAAAATCACATAATGAGAAGGATGTAGGAGTTTTGCAGCAAGCAGCAGAAATGAATAGCCTAAATATGTCTAACAATACTTCTTTGCCCTTAGGTTCCATGGTTTTGTTTCATTTAGAAGATACTGCTTTTGCCAGATTTTCTTTTGAACCCAAGGTACTTTATATTTCAGATATTTGTCATGTAGCAGGAGAATATCTAATTATCCTCAAAGAATACAATAGTGCACCTGTTGACAGGAATCCATGGAAAAAAGACTGCCACTATGACAATCAAAACTTTCTAGTCTATATTTATTTATTTTTATTTATTTATTTTATTTTACATTTGTTGACCAGGAATAGCCCTTTTTCAGTGGAGGCCCTGGGAGGAAAGCTCCAAAAACATTATACAATACACTGATATTTAAATATTCAGAAGTTCAAAGAAAAAAAATTACATATATCTTTTACAGAAAGACAATTTCAAGAACATTAGTAAAAAACTTAAAATAGAAAAAGTAAAACTTTTGTTATATATACAAGCCATCATTAATTAGAGTATTAGTTCAGTAGTAGAGCATTTAATGTAATTAGGTGGCAATATTTGAGGAGGTATTTTGCAGTGCAAAGTGTATTTGAGGAGGTATTTTAAAGTGAGACGAGTATTGCTAGGGTTAGAGTTATATTAGTGAGTATATCATGTAGGGAAAGCTAGGGGATGGGGAAGTAGAAACATTGCACAGTGGAGGATCGAGATTGGGCAGATTGTGGGAAGTTTTGGGATGTGAATACATTTTAAGGTGGGTGAGAACAGAGGCACAACCAAGGAGTTTTTAAGTGTTCTTTAGCAGCTGCTTTGAACTGTTTAGGATAAGTTAGTAACATGATATGAAGATGAAGTTTGTTCGATGCAATAGTAGGATGGTAGCTATATAAACAAAAAAAGCAGCAATAAGCCATATCCACTGCTGAAAAGTATTTAATAGGTTCCACAGCAAACGCAAACACAATAATAACGCTGAAAACACTACCAGTTTGTTTTCGTCTCACAACTTCATCAGAAAATGCTGACAATCAAATCCCTCCCCATTTATACCCTTACATATTAACAAAGATTAAAATCATTTGACATCAATACAAATTTTAACCCTTTCTTAAACAAAAAGTTAAAAACTCTAAAGTTAAAAATGTCCTTAATAATCAATGAAAGATTCCCCTTTTTGTGTGATAAAACATTCCTGTTAAAACATGTTATAAATAAATATAATTAAAACAATGAATCCTAAAATGACAGTCATATGTAAAAATATTTCCTACAATGAAATCATACTCAAACTTGTCAATGAACATGTGAGCTGCCATAACTAAATAGACAATGAACAATCCAACAAGGAAGTTACAGAATTCATAATTTCACTGCCCCTAATTTCAAGACAGGAGCTAGGGAGACCATGTTGTTCAAACCTAGCCACATGTTGGCTTCCAACACTAATTGCCAGTATACCTCCCTATATTCCAATATGGACCCCCAAGAACCACCCCTTCCATCCATTACTACCTCATCCAGTACAAAAAAAGTAAAAGAAGGACCTTCACAACTGAATGTGTGTTTATATAGTGCATTTCTACTGTTTCCTCTCCTAATATCATATAGATGTTCGTAAATTCTTCTCTTTATGCATCTTTCAGTCTTACCTATGTAAAAGGCTCTGCATGTTTTCCACCTTGCAATATAAACAAGCCCTTTACTTTCACAATTATAGTAAGATTTAGATATATGTCTATTCCTACTACTAACAATAATATCAGAGGTATCAGCAATGAAGGGACATTGCTGACATGCTCCACACTTGAAGGTACCCACTTTTCTAACAGAATCACCCCAAAATTATTTTCCATGGGATCTTTAATACATCTACCTTTTCTGAAAATGAACTTTAATGGGACATCAAATTTTAAGTTCAAATCAGAAAATTTAGAGAACATGTCTCATTCCCTTTGGACAATGTCTCTAATAACAAGGGAGTCGCCACTAAAGTCCACAATAAAAGCATTCCCGTGTGTGTCATCTTCCCCACTGCACATTCCCCCTTCCATTGTGTTTATGTCAATAGAACATAAAATTGGTTTAACTCTTCCTTTCCTATGCTGTAACACCTCTTCCTGAATTTCCTTCATTAAAATCTCTGGGTATCCTCTTTCCAGAAACATATGCTTCAGCAAATCACACTCATCGTTAAAATCCTTATCCTCAGAGGTCATTCGACTACCATGTACATATTGATCTACATATTCACTATACCTTTCTTCTGAAAGTAAGGGTGGGCGCTCGAAAAATACATATGGTAGCTATATAAGTTACATCCCATATTTGTCCTAGGTTTATAGATTAGTAACAGGTCTTGGTCTGAGCTTCAAAGAGATTTAGTGGGAGAGTAGTGAGCTATGTAGGAGGATAGATTAAGGCAATAGTTTGGTTGGGCGCTCGAAAAATACATATGGTAGCTATATAAGTTACATCCCATATTAGTCCTAGGTTTATAGATTAGTAACAGGTCTTGGTCTGAGCTTCAAAGAGATTTAGTGGGAGAGAAGTGAGCTATGTAGGAGGATAGATTAAGACAATAGTTTGGTTGGTATAAAATAGAGTGTATAATCTAGAGCAATGATAGTAGAAGCAGGTGTGGTAGTTCTAGCCAATTTTTGTGCTTGAGTGAGATGCAGTGATGGGTTTTATAAGTGTGTTGGGCAGAGAATCTGGCGAACTAGGTTGAGTTGAGTTTAGCTAGAAGAGTAATGTTGAGATTTGTGAGTATTTGAGAACCATATAGTAGACTGGATAGGAGATTAGAATGAGATAGGGTTTCTTTGGCTTTGGCAGTGAGGAACTTTCTGTTTCTGTATAGAAGACCCAGTTTTTGGTGAGTCTTCCTAATGCAATTATTGATGTGCAAGTCAAGTTTGAGTTGATTGTCAACAGTGACACCCAGGAGTTTGGTGCTAGTTTCGGGTACTATTTGTGTCTTGTTTAGAGACAGTATAGTAAAAGTAGTTGAAAGATGGTTGAGAGTTTTGGGGAGGAAGAGTTTGTTTTTTTAGGATTAAGGATTAATTGATTGTTGGTGAGTCAATCTTCCACAGACGTAAAGTGGTAGAGATGAGATCAGAGGGAGAGTCAGAGATAGTGATCACAGTAGAATCATCTGAATATTGTATAAGAGATGACGATACAAGAGGTATATAGTAGATTGGTAACAATATTAAATAGCAGTGGACCCAGTATTGATCCTTGGGGAACACCCATTTTTACAGGAAGAGGGGGGAGAGAGTGCTGAGAGTCATTTCACTGATTGTAATCTATCAGTTAGATAGCTGGAAAACCAAGAGACAGTAGCAGTGGAGAAATTAAGATGTTAGTTTATTCAAGAGCAGAGAGTGTGAGACAGTATCAAAGGCCTTTAAAAGGTCAATAAATAGCCAGGATACAAGTTTGTTATTATCATGGGCCTGTGAAATAGTGTTAGTAAAGGGGATAAGGGCTGTGGTGGTACTGTGTTTTGGACGAAAACCATGCTGGGTGGGGGTGAGAAGGTTTTCCTGTGTTATGTATTGTAAAGTTGGCTTGTGTATACATTTTTCAAGTATTTTAGAGAGAGGTGACAGAATGGCTATAGGTCTGAAGTTAAAGATTTCAAGGGAGTTACCTCCTTTGTGGATAGGTAGTGTGAAGAATTTTTTCCAGAGAGATGGGACTCTAGACTCAGTAACAGAGCGGTTGATTAGAATAGACACAGGGAAAGCAAGAGTATCAGCAGCTAGCTGAAGGAAGTAGGAAGGAATGTTGTCAGCAGAAGTGGAGCAAGGTTTTAGTTTGGAGAGAAGAGAGTTGATATAAGTAGGAGATACAGGTTGCACTGAAAAAAGTTTAGAGAAGTTGGAAATAAGAGATGAGGCTGTGAGATCAGAGTCTTTAGCAGGGGGAGAGTTTGTATTAACCATTTTTGTTAGAGTTTCTATGAAGAAAGTGTTAAAAATAGAAGCAATTTTATCAGGTGTCTTATTTGGGTAGGGATTTGGAGAGATGGGGTTTCCGGGATGCAGTGTTTGTGGGATTTGATTGTAGAGCTGTAGGAGGGTTAAAATAAAATTCCTTTTTATCTTTGGCAATGAGTTTTTTGGTCAAGTTTCTAAGCTGTTTGTACTTTTGTAAGTCAGAAAGGAGTTTATATTTCATCCAGGTTTTCCACTGCCTATCCCTGTTTCTCATAATAGAGCAAATTTCTCTGGAGAGCCATGGAGATATTTTTGAGTTTACTCTAATAATACAAAGGGGTGCAATTGAGTTTAGTATATTTAGGAAGATGGTGAGAGCTCCTGTAGGTGGTTCTAGTTTATTCTAGTAAGAAGAGTTTTAAAGGTGTGAGGAGAGAAGCTGGATAGTTTTCGACATGTAATGTATCTATGCGTTCTGGTAATGTGGGGAGTAAATCTTGTAACTTTTACTGGAGAGTGGTTACTGAGTGTATTGGGTAGGGTTTCTGGATTATGATATAATGAGGAATTGGATACAAATATCCAGTCTAGCAGGGTGCTAGAGATTTGTGAATTGTTGAAGTGGGTGGGTTCGGATATTAGTTGAGTAAAGGCATATAAATTAATATTTGTAGTAGAGTTGTGGTTATTTAGAGCTAGCCAATTTATATTAACGTTGCCAAGGAGAATTATTTCATGCTGATAGTGTTTCGAGCTGGAGAATATTATCTCCTGGAGGTATATAGATAGCTACTACTGTGATGGTGGAGAAATTACTGAGTTTAAGGTTTGATGCTAGGATTTCAGCTGGGGGAATAGTGGGATTTGTTTTTTAATACAAGTTGGGGTTAGATGGCTTGTGTAGATGATAGCTACTCCAGCCCCCCTCCTTTTTTGGGGCGATCAAGGCATAATATATTATACCCAGGGGGAAGTATATCACTGTCTGGGATGTGTGGTTTCAACCATGTTTCTGTAAGGGTTATAATATCTGGGGTATAGTTGGCTACCCAGGCATGGAAGTCACTAGTTTTGTTGAGTATACTTCTTATATTCATTGAATAAAAAGATATGTGTTTTTTTTGGCAAGGTTGGGACTTGTTGATTAGAAGGAATATTATTGTTGGTGGGTAAAATTTTGGCTGGTCCTGGGTTGTGGTGAATGTCTGCTGCTAGAAGTAAGACAGTAGGAATAAGGTGAGATTTGTGTAAGTAGAGACTAATGTACTGGTATTTTGATTTTGTTTTTGAGTGAATGGTGCAGGCGAGGGGATTCTAATTTTTGGTAGAGGAGTGTTAAGAGGGAGGATAGATGAAGTGATGTCGATAGGTTGTAGTGGATGAAAGAAAATAACGTCATGATATTTTGTAGGGCTATTGCTTACTGGTGTTAAAAGAGGGTAAAAGGTGGTCAGTAATAAGAGGAACAGTAAGGGAAGGAGATAAATAATAGAACAGAGTATGATAGACATTTTGATGACTGGGAGTCATACAAACATGGCTCCCCAGTCAAAACAATCAGAGGTTAGCAAAACTGCGTAAGCCCTATATAGTCTGCACAAACAGCATAAATTTGGAAGCAGATATATGCACAAGGGCTATATTCAGAGTTATCACAAACTGGCAGGGAAACAAGTCACATTAAAGTTGTAATTATATTGATGACAGAATGTTTGCATTAACAGGGATCATGTCTTATGAAGCTCCCTTCCAAACTAAACTAAATAAAACTATCAAAAAGCAGTGTAACAGCCAGCTGCATGTACTTTTTCATTTTTGCTTGAGATTTGAAGGATGTATTAGAATGTTATGTTAGAGACAGTAGACTGTAACAAGTTACTGATGCAACCAACTGCACTAATTTAAAGAACATGGCAAAATGATTTTACATATACCTCTCAAACTCTTAGAGCAAGAAGTCTGGACAAAGCCATAAATAAAAGTGGGACAAAGGCCCCAAAATAGGGACAATTTTTAAATATTGCTCTTACAAAGTTGGAAAGTTGATAGAATAACAGGTTTTCATTTAAATGAATTTTCTGAAGGGTATGAAGCCTGAAATTCAAACTGTCACTGTCATCTGTCATTATTTTCTAACTTTAGTCTTCAATGATTTGCCAGAAAAAACACAATTTTATGAAAAACGGACCAAAAATATGAGACAAAAATCTGGACATTCGGTGAAAATCTGCACAGTTGAGAGGTATGATTTTACATGTATGTTGTATTTCAACCCTAAGTTCATAAGTAGTTACTAGTCATAAAGCCCACGAAACCATTAAGAAATATAGCCAAATTTCTCAATTACTCTAGAACACTGCCTGGTTAAAAGACTTGCTCAGAGTCACATAAAAGAAAAATGGAGGCTAAGAAAATCAAACTGTGTATCACAGGAAGAGCTTGTTAAAAGTTTGTAGCCTTACTCCTCTGTGCTAACTACTAGACTAAAAGTAAGCTAATCATCTGACTGGGGAATAAAATCCCTAGCCTTATTATTTATTATCCAGCACCAACGGGAATAATGCAGGATGATGACAAGGGGAGAATGGTACCTGTTGAGCCACAGAAATGTATGATTGTAGATGCTTTCCAATGACACACTATAACAACACATACAATGACCATAAATCTAAATTAACATACAGATTAGTTAAAACAAGCATATCTATCACATAAATGTGGGGAATTGAGACGTGGAACGTTAAAGGACTACAAAATAAAGAATAAAGGAAACTATTTTTGCATTTAGCCCTGAAAACCAAAGCTAATCTCATCTTAATACAAGAAATGCATTTAACTTCAAAGCAATGGACAGATATTGGGAAAAAAGTGGATACGACAAATTATAGCTTCTGGGGATAAAACTAACAGTGCTGGGGTGACCATAATAATTAAAAAACATTTTTAGGATAAAATACTTGAAACTATGGCTGACAAAGAGGGAAGGTGGTGCTATGTAACATTTACTAACACGGTATTTCCAAAACCCATAATGGTGTTAAATGTATATGCACCTTGTAGCAGCCAACATCTCTATTTTATGTCACTATACCTAATTCTAAACCAACTGGAAGATCATTATCTAATAATTGGTGGTGACTGGAATGCATATCAAAACCCTGAAAAAGATAAATTGAACCCAACCAAACTACATAATAGACAAGCTACAATAGCTTTAAATGAACTTAAACAAGACTTCAAACTATATGACCCCTTTAAATATGAGGATAAAGATAACAGAACTGGGAATTACACATTCTACTCCCAATGCCATAAAATGTGGGTGAGGACAGACTTCTTTTTAATCTTAGATATACTCATTAACATGGACCCTACAATAGTGATACACACTAGATTTCTGTTGGATCATTCCAAAGTTACACTGAGTATCAACTGGGACAAAAAAAGGTTTTAAAACAATAGAGCTAATAACTGGTCATTAAGTTCTAATCTGCTCTTCAAAACAGATGTAGTAAAAGAGATTGAGGATATATTAAAAACATCCCTTGTAAATATCTTCAATTCCCAAACACCAATGGATACAGAATGGGCGATGAACAAAACACAAATCAGAGGAACTTTCATTAAAAAAGCAGCATATTATAAAAAAATCCAACTGAAAGAGGAACATAAAGTAGAAAATAGAACAACATGAGAGAGAATTGATAAATAACCCTAATAATCAAATGAAAATGGACTTCCTAAAACTACAAAGAGACCTATATATGTTCTAGAACAGAAATTTATCTTTTTATGAGACAAGACAGTTGGCTAATTACACAGAAGAAGCCCAAATTCCTTCCAGAGCTTTGGCCAGAATTATCGATCAACAAAACTCCACCTTAATTATAGCAGAAGTAAATTACTAAGGGAAAAACTATATAAGAAATGAGGAAATTATCAAAGTATTTGAACAAATATATACTCAAACATATGGAGAACAAATTCTACAAGCCTCGAAGGAGGATAGGGATTTTTTTCTTCAAAAACTAAAATTCTCTAAACTAGATTTAGATCAACAAAAAAAAAACTAACGGAGCCCATTTCCATTAATGAGATAACCACAACAATTAAACATCTAAAACCACGCAAGGCCCCAGGACCGGATGGTCTTACCTCATAATTTTATAAATCCTTCAGTCCACTAGTGGCCAAATTATTATACCACGTGCTGAACTATAGAATAAATAACAACATACATGATATTCACTTTAACGCCTCTAAAACTATTTTTATATTAAAAGACCAAGCAGACCCTAAAAATCCAGATAGCTATAGACCCATCTCTCTTCTAAATATAGACACCAAGATCCTGACCTCAATACTCGCAAATAGAGTTAAAAATCAGATAGAGAAAATAATTTTTCCAGAACAATCTGGGTTTATACCACGTAGACAGACCAGTGACAACACACTAACATTAGAAGTGTTAATATCCTTTGCAAATCAGAGAAATACCAACATCTTCACAATGGTAGTAGATGCCCACAAGGCTTTTGATAGGGTCAATCTTGAATTCTTGCTGCAAACGTTACCGCACTTTGACATACCTAAAACTTTTATACAGATCATTCAAATTCTCTATAGTAATCCATATACATCCCTGTATATAAACAAAACATGGTCAAACAGAACTTTGATAAAAAATGGAACAAGACAAGGCTGACTGCTATCACCCTTTCTTTTCAACCTATACCTAGAACCCCTATTCCTATATATTAAACAAAATACATATCATAATCCCCCCAATACATAACTTTAAATTTTATCTTTCAGCATTTGCAGATGATTTAAACATATGCTTTATGACACCAAGCTCAGACATGACCAAAATAATAAACACAATTGAACAATTCTCATACATGTCTAACTACAAATTAAACCTTAATAAAACTAATAAATTCCCCTTAAGGCCACCTAGACTCATTTCCCTAATACCTCTCTTAGACAAAATAAAAATAAAAGAAGAAACCAAATATCTGGGGATTACTTTCTTTCAGAATAACAAGGAATTCTACCAACATAACGTAACTCTTAAATGGCAAAACATAACACAAGATTATACAAGATGGAATAACCAAGATGGAATAACCTTAAGCTACCGTTTTTGTCTAAAGTATCAATAATTAAAATGAACATACTACCTAGATTCATATATCTATTTATGACATCTCAGATAACTATACATAATAAATTCTTCAAACAAATTCATACCTTTTTAGCAAAATTTGTATGGGAACTTAAAAAGATCAGAATCTCCTATCAAAAACTAACACTTCCCAAGAAGAAAGGGCGTCTGAACTTGTCAGATTTCAAAAACTACTACTCTATTATCAACACTAATAGAATACTGATAATAGCAGTGTACAACCCCTCGGCAAAGATTGGTTCACCAGCCTGGGTAACAATATACTATAGGTATATAAAAACACTAGACATCAATCCAAAAGCACTTCCCTTCTTAAATAAAAAATATTTTCAAGCCTATAACATAATAAGAGCCACTAAAACATTCAATAAATATAACACAAAAACTTTTTTCACTCCTTAAACCTTGGACAAGCTATGTGAATACTACAACCCCTCCATAAAAATCCTAACTTAAAAATAAATAACAAGATGCTAAACCTAGACTCCTTCCCTTGGTTAAAGTATAAGAAAATCCAAGATATATACCTATTCCTCAATAGCACAATTCATGAATTAAGAAGTAATCTAAACTTACCTAAAGCATATATAATAATTTTAAGACAAATCAAAGAGGTGCGTTCCAGTTACCTACAAAACCTTACCATGCTCGAAAGTAACATCGAAAACTGTACCCTACTTTGGATGACTATGTTAATGTCAAGGAAAACAATAATGAACTCATACAAAATGATAGGGGAAATCAAATTCCAGAAAGACCTTCTCTTCTCTAATTATTGGAGAAAATTAAAACCTGATATGGATGACCAGCAAATAGAAAAGGCAATCAACTTAGCATTGAAAACTATTCCACTTAAAAAACTCATGATTAATAATAACACTTATTTCACCCCAGCAATTCTTCACAAATTCAATGCAACTAAGTCCCCATACTGCCCACACTGTAAAGACCAGATTGCAGACCTAATACATATATTCAGGAGTTGTAAATGCGTTTTCAAGCTTTGGAATTCCCTTAAGTTACAGCTGCAAAAAATGGGGTGCCAAACATCAACAATAACATGGGAATTTACTCTTTTACACATCCACCTGGCCAATATCTCAGGAAAACAAGCTAACCCACTTATAACGATTTTCTTATTAATGAAGCTATATATAGCTCGCAAATGGTTAGATTCTAAGTATCTCTTGGGAGGAATTCAAGAAATCTGCTATTAAACATCTATAAGCAAATAAAATAATATTGGACAAAAGAAACAAAAATATGAAAGCCCGAGCAATCTGGAAACAGTCCTATGACATCTTATTAGCATAAAGCATCAGGTACACCATATCTTAAATGAACTGGAAGTATTCCCACGAGTTCACAGCTTAACTATGGATGTAGAATAATTTTTGTATGTGCTGTTTTTAGACTAACAAAATTAATTGGGAAAGCATCTTTGTATATATTGTAATTAGGTATGTTGTATGACCTACATGTTTCTACTTTATCCACAATGTATAACATACAAATATGGTCATTTTGTAAATATGGAATGGTTGTGGTTTTTGCAAATCTAAAACTAAAATAAAAAATATTGAAAAAATAATAAATGTATGATTATGTTATCTTTTTCCTTTTCTCATACTTAAAAGCTTTAATTATTGATAACTGTTGGTTGCCTTTAGAAGGCAGGCATTGTTTTACTAATGGAAAATAATACACTACTAATATAAACAAATATTTTGCCCATCTAGAACATGTGGATATACCACCTAACAATTAGGATGTAACACTAACATATTGGTTATATCTCAAGAGTATCAACGGTTTACGGTCTAAATCTTAGGATCACACAGCGCAGAGCTCTTTACTCCATATTTTTAAATATTTCTGCTATAAGCACTACTTTTTCTATATTTTGTGGTTAATGTCAGCTGCTATAAATATGAAAACTACCAAAGTGAGCCTCTAATCTAAAAGGGAAATGTATGTTAAGTTTATCTGTATGCAAATTACATATTTACATCAAACATTCTACAAATTCTAATTTTAGCACCACAGGTTCAATAATTTATTTATCTTTCTCTTAAAATTCATAAGATATTATACATCTAAGTGACAGCTAATTTTGAAAGCTTCTGGTTATCTTAAACTATGAGATTTATAGAACAGACTGCAGCTACCAATTATATATTCTTTTATTCTCCAACATCCATTTAATTTTATTCAGTTGTTGGGAATCTGAATCCAAGCCCAGCACTCAGTAAAAGTAAAGCAGAAAATTACTGCTTAACAGGACATAGTCCTTATATTTATTTAACTGTTTGACAACCAAGTATGTGGGTTAGTTGTCAGACCCTTTTCAGCCAAGACCAAGTGTCACAGAGGCCTGATAACCATAAGCAACATAGTACTATTACAGTACAGCACAATACAATAACATAATCCATACCTCTCAACATCCAGAGTCCAGACATTGAAAATAAATACAAAGACTCTTGTAAAGTGGATACACCCAGCCAAAAATCTAGGCACCCAATTGACATATGGTTTGGATACTAACTAGCACGTAACTCTTCCCACTTGCAGTAGAGCTAAGGGGTACTACTCAGAAACACAATTTGGGTGGAGCCTGAATGGCTAACTGAAGGCAGAAGATACTTAGAGCTCCATAAACTAGTATAGAATACAGGAATTAAAATATTTTTTTTCAAAAAAAAAAAAAACATCCAGAATAGATAGATGAAAGTCTGAAATATAAATTTACAAACTTTGGTGGATCTTTGTAAGATTTTTTTCTGTCAAAGTATATTGGAGACTATTATAACTGGTAGAAATGAGCACTTTGAAGAGCACTCACTCTGACTCAATACTAAAAAAGGAACTACAACTTGTGACTACTACACTGCAAGAACTGTCACTGAAAATGGATGACTTTAAAGAAAATCTACAGAATCTGAAAGAGTGCTGTCAAAAACAGAGGTATTTAAAGAAATGCTCCAACAACATCAGAATAAAATAACAAACACAGAAACCTTTTTAAGTGATATTGAGGAAAGACTCAAGGAAGAAGAAATCAAGAAAGACATTCTCCTCAAACAAAATATCTGGCTTCCCAATAAAGTAGATGACTTAGAAAACAGGAAGAGAAGGACAAACATCAGAATCTTTGGCTTACCAGAGAAGGCTGAGGGAAGACATAATCTCTTTTTTAAATACATGGATTCCAGAAATATTAGACCTTAAAGAGGGTTTCTCATTTGGCATTGAAAGGGCTCACAGAGCCTTGGGAAACCCAACTTCATTACCTTCAGCTTCGTCTTCTACATTACCAAGGTCAATTATAATAAAGTTTTTATCTTTTATGGACAAAGAACTAGTACTAAAAACAGCGTGGAGGAAAGGTCCTTTAAAATACAATCAAAAATTAATAAGGTTTGATAATGACTATTCTGCAAAAGTGCTGGATCAAAGAAAAAAAGCGTAGCCACTAATTAAATTACTAAAACAAAATAACATTAAATCTCAGCTGGCTTTTCTTGCAAGAATCAAAATTCAGCATTTAAATGAAATGAGAACCTTCAACAAATTGGAAGAAGCCTCCTTATTCATAAAAAACAACAATATCGTTTCTATTCCTGAAGATATGAATTGGGCATCTCCTTCCTTGAAGAGATCTACTGATAAGAATGCCTGGATTGATGTGAAAAAAAAAACTGAATCAAAAATAGCTGTTCCAGCAAAATCTCTCAAAGTATCAACTGCAACATAATTAATACCTGATGTACAGATCTGCTTTATAACTTTAAATGTAAATTATATTCTTGTTTATATATGTTAATACATATATGCAAGAAGAAAAAGGTGTCTCTTTTGTTATATTCAAGCTCTTTATTAGTAGTAACAGTTACAATTATTTTTATAGTTCTTTCCTTTCCTATCTCTTCTACCTCTTTTATATCATTAATCTAATGTCAAACTAAATAGCCATTCTCATTAATTTACATAGTATAAAAGGGTAAATAAATACCCAACAGTTATGTCTCATTTTATATACCTGATAATCTAATTTTTTTATAAAATGAGTAGCATATGAATTTTTCTGTTAACAAATAGCGTCATAATTAGTTCTGAAATTACTTAAACTGGGGGGGGGGGGTCAACAGGTAAAAATGTAATTTTAGTGTCAAGAACAATAATTGTTGCATATTGTATTGATTTGCCGAAGTGAAGGCCTGAATGGCTTTGATTGCCTGTGTGTTCTCGGTTTTTTGGTTTCACCTGATACGCGCAGCTGCACTGAGTGATTGCAAATGGTGTGGTATGAAACTGATTCCCATTTGAAATGCGAGCCTCTAAAACTGTGATGGCATGCTATGGATTGGTGCAGTACTGCTCCCCTTAATTTATATTTAATTTATATTGCCAGATTATGTGCCACGATCCCTTTGCAAGATACACCTAACCCTTTTGTAAATACTGAAGGAGATGAATGAGAAAGGGAGGTGAGAGGAGGAAGGGGGATAAAAGTAATGGAGAAAAGAAGGATAATGCTTCCTGTTAATATTAAAGCCGCATATGTAAATTGGATGCAGCTATAGTTGTAAAGTCTAAGTGCAAACAGTGAAGACTACTAATATAAATAGTAAGTTGCATAAAATATATATATATATATATATATATATATATATATATATATATATATATATATATATATATATATTGAAATATATATACATATATATATATATATATATATATATATATATATATATATATTGAAATATAAGATTGTTGATTATGCAGCTAATTTGTCATGGCATACTATGTCTGTATGTGAATTAAAGCACTTGATAACTCTTGACTCGGATGTTGCCGTTGGTTGCTTGGATCGCATACAGGGTTTTTTTGAATGCTTGTCTCAGTGGATGAGAACTGAGACGTAATGTTTAAAGTGGCTGGGGGTATGCGATGAGCATTAGCTTGGTTTGTTAACTTTAGATGGCTTCATTTTCAGACTTTTCATATTAGATATTCTGTGCTGGATTCACAGATAATTGTTTATGGGATGAAAATGAAGTCTGAAAAATGCATTGAATCAACAGCATGAGAAGCGGATATGTAATGGTGACAGCTAAATGCTTCTTAACAGTGCTGCGATGTTTGTGTGGTTTTGTGTTTAACTGATGAATCGGGAAATGTGTTTGAATTGGATTGAACAGGTGAAGGTTGATTTCTTGGTGTATGCATGAACTTGCTGAGGTGGAGTCCTGAAATGGGAAAACTGTGGTTGAGAAGGCTAGGGAGTCTGTTGTTGAAAGTGAAAAGCGGGAAGGCAGCTTTCTCGTGAGCAACTAGAGGTGAAGCTTTTCAAAGCTAAAAAAGGTCACGAGCTGCTTTATTTTTTTTTAACTAATTGCAGAACCGTAATATTTGTTTAATGTTGCTATAGCTACTGACAACAAAGCCAATGATTGGCTGTTGCATTTCTATTGGAAATGAGGAAGTTAAACTAAGAAAATGACTGCAATATTATTTAGACTTACTATCAAATCATTTTATAACTTACTAACCAGAATATTTGCTAAAGGTTGTATAAATGGTTGAAACAATAATTTATTAATCGGGTCTATATTAGATCAGCGAACACTTAAAAAAGCGAATGCTGATTGATCGAACTTATGTAAGCGAATGTTTAAAATATCGAAGCAACAGAAACCCGAATTTTTTCCCGGCGAAAGAATTTGGTTGTCCGTTTCTGTTGCTTCGGTATTTTCAGTGCTATGGTGGAAAGTTACGGGTCAGATTCAGGTAAGTGTGCTTAAGGCAGGTTAGGTGAGTTAGGGTTAGGGCGCGGGTTAGGTATGTGTGCGATTGTGTGGACATGAGGGTTAGGGTGGGCTAGGTGGGTTAGGGAGTGGTTGAGGTGAGTGTGTGATAGTGACGGACCTTAGGGTTAGGGTTTGGGTTAAGGTAAGTGGATAGTTAGTGGTGTGTGTATAGTTTACTGTAGGGTTAGGTGTCAGATTTTAGGTGTATGTGTGTGGATTGCTGTTTGTTTGGTGTGCTTCTGTTGTGTGTATGTGGTTTGGATCAGTGATTTTTTTCCCTAGGAAAAAAAATCACTGATCTGACAGTTCGAGATTGTAAGCTTTCACTTACATAAGTTCGATCAATCAATGTTCGCTGATCTAATATAGACCCTATTAATCAATACTGAAAAGACATTATAAAGTAGATAATGTTTTTCTGCAAAATATAGTCTACATTTGTTATATAGCTTTGAATGTTATAATTACATATGATTCTCTTAATTATTTCATTTATAGACATGACAGTTTCTACTGTTATATTAGTTGTACATATTTCTGTTATGTGCATTGATTAAATGCCACATAGTAATGACACAAAGAAGACTTAAACCTTAAAAATAGTAATAGATATACACTATTGAATAATTTTGAATGGCAATATATGATGAGAATTTTTTTAATAGTAATATGTTACCTATTAGAAGTCTTTATGCAATTACTTTTCTAACATATATATGTGACATAGTTGAAATGTTATGCCATAATGTGTATATAAAGGAATATTCACATAATAACCTTAAATAACAGGTCACATATGAATAGTACAAACATAGCCATTCACTCTATGCTCATAATATACCAATACTCATTTGTATATTATACTTGCACAGAATCTCAAGCTCTGTTACCTTAACACAAGGATTGATGGCGGATGAAAATAGGGGAAGAGGGAAAGAATGAGAAGAAAAAAGGAAATTATTAAACTATTTTAAGTGTCTCAGAAATAGATAATGGCAATGATAAGGAAACAATCCCTTTTATACTGTAACATATGTAATTTGGATCACTATTAATATAGCATAATACACAAAATTGTTTGTACCAGCTCATAAGCAATGCAGTTATGACTTATAATTTATATTGCATGAATTGGCAATTGATGGAAGGTATGTTGATATTGAATAATAATTAAATTGTTTCAGAAACACATATTATGCTATTGCAGTTGGTTATGACAGATGATATTTTTCTCATCTTAATGGTTTTCAAATAGAAAATTTACTTAGATTATAAGTTGATTGTTGGAAATTAAATTCTGGTAAGTCTAACAATAAAGTGTCATAAATTACATTATTTTCACAACAGTCTTCTTTAAAATTATAATTTAATTATGGAGATCAGATAAAATGGGAACGAAAGTTAGGGAGATTGGTGCAACAGATTTATTCCTATCTATTGGACTAGGAATGCTTTTCATTCCATGTTGGATGTGAATCAAAAATGCACTACTATATGATTTACCTTAGTACCTAAATTCAAATTTAGTTTTATTAAGCCTGACATATTTTTTATTGCTTTTTTTGAAGAGAATATTGTTGACTGAGACAGTTGAATGTATGCAAGTGATTATAAAACAAACATTAGAGGAGGAGTGATATATATTAAAAATAACATTATAACAATTCTTTACCTAAAAATAATTTGATATGGACTTTACATTATCTTTAAATACTAATGGCTTAAATAATCCAAACAAGAGATCTAATTTATTAAAATATCTAAAGTTAAATAGAGCCCACATAATATTCTTACAGGAAACACATTTTAAAAAGAATGACAAATTCATATGGAACCCAAGTGAATATATAACTCTAACTTCTTCCTCATATAAATCAAAGACTAGGGGGGTAGCAATATTATGGAAAAAGAGTTTTCTAAGCCCTGAAATTATACACAAACATGTAGATAATGAAGGTCTTATAGCTATTATTATATTGAAATTTAATAATAGAATATGGGCATCAGTAAATTTATACTGGTATCCCGGTACTGGGGTAGGAACTGTCAAGAAACATTTAAATCTAATAACAAGTATATCTAAAGGTAACTTAATAATAGCTGGAGATTTTAATTGCATCACTGATACTTTGGAAACCACAAATAAGAAATCTCCATGCCTATCATCAACTACAAAACTTCTAAAAAGATGGATTGAGGCATTAAAATTAAGTGACACCTATAATACTAAAGGAAACAACTCATTACTATTTTCTCATCAAGATTACAGATTTGGAACCCAAACCAGTATAAATAAAATATATGTTTCTCAGGATCTTTACTCTAAAATCTCATCCTTTTCAATAATCCCATGCTCTTTCTCGGACCATAACATTTTAAGTTGAAGATTCAAATAGGCTTTAGACCATTAACACTCACTTCTAGAAATCCATCATATATTACTAAAATTAAAGAACTTAAACAATGGTTAAACAATGAATTTCAACTTTTTTTTAGATATTAACTACAAACCAGAAGTAACCATTGTTATGGTAAGGGATTGACTAAAAGCTTATATATATGGTAAAACCCTTAGTTGGTTCAAAAACAAAGTTAAAGAATGGGAATCAGAATTACAAGAACTACAAAATGAATTTATTATATAAATTTAAAAAGGATTTTACCTGGTTTTAAAACAAAAAGAAAATAGAAGATTTAAAAGACAATGAAATACTAACCCATAAAACTTAGCCATGGAAAGATTAAAAATAAGCTTTTATGCAACTTCAAAGCATCCACATAATCTAGCCAGGAAAAAGAAAATTCAAATTAAAGCTAATTCTATTAACATCTTATATGAAGATGAAGGTAAGAAAGTTTCAGAAATAGGTGATATTTTAGATGCATTTAAAATTCATTATACAAAACATTATAAAAGTGAAAGCACTACAAACGAACATTTAAATATAAGAACTATTATTCCTAACATCAATAAAATATCTAAAGAATTAAAAACAGAATTGGAAAGACCTATTACATACAAGGAAATCACAGATAGGATTAAAGAAAGCAAAACTGGTAAGGCCCCAGGGATAGATGGATTAATAGTAGAAATATATAAACTTTTTCCCACAAGTATAACTTAATTGTTACATAAAACATTACTTGAAATACAAACACATGCAATAATTCCCCCCTCATGGAGATACTCTTTAATCACTCCTATTTTAAAAGATAACAAGGACTCTAGCTATTGTAGTTCTTATAGACCAATATCATTGCTGAATACCGATTACAAATTATTCATATCAATTATAGTAAACAGAATAAAAGTTCAAATATCTAAAGTAATCGATTATGATCAAACTGGATTCATATGTAATAAACACGTACATGATAACATAAAAAGGATATTGACATTAATTGATTACCTAAATAGAGAAAATCAGGAAGCTTTGATAATTGGATTGGACATAGAAAAGGCTTTTGAGTCTTTAAATTGGGATTACTTAATCAAAATACTAGAAGTATTTGATTTCCCCCTCTCTTTTATCACACTTATAAAAAAGGTCTATGAAAAAAACTTAACTTACGTTAAATTGGGACCCTTTAGTTCAGAGCCAATCCAGATTACTAGTTGCACTAAACAAAGCTGTCCTATGTCACCTATTTTATTTGGACTAGCCATAAAAATACTTGCTATATCAATAAGAAGTAACCCAAAGATAATAGGTATATATATATATATATATATATATATATATATATATATATATATATATATATATATATATATATATATATATATATATATATATATGATATAGTTCTAAGATTATGCTCTTTGCTGATGATGTTTTCCTTACCTTGCCCAATTCAAAAGAAGTTCTAGATGAAATAGATTTACTAATAGAGAAATTTTATAAGCTCTCATGACTTCATTTTAATAAATCAAAATACTTGTTATTGAGTAAGAAAGGGAATGCAAGTAGGTTGGAATCACATTATAGGCGAAGAAATCACCACCTTAAATTATTTAGGGATTGTTTTATGTGGAAACATAAATGAGACATTAAAGGTTAATTATAGAAAATTATAGATATAATTAATTCCCTGATAAATAAGTGGAATAATATATTTATACATTTTGAAGATAGATTATAACTGATAAAAAATGTATTAAGTCCTAAAATTCTGTATGTAGTACAAGCTATCTTGTGAATGCCTGAGAACTGTTATCTTAAGGAAATAACTTCAATATTATTGAGATTTCTATGGCACCCAAAAAGAAATAGAATTGCATTATCACATCAGATAAGACAATAGGATCAAGGAGGACTACATTTCGAATCTTATATAAGAGCTTCCTTACTTAAAACTGTAATAGACTGGATAAATCCTGAATATACATCAAACTGGAAACTATTACATTCCACTATAATAACAAATGAAAACAATTTGTCAAAAAATACCTTAGTTATAAACAAAGATAATAAGATATGGTATTCATTTAGTTTAAACCTACAATATAATATAATGAAACCTACTAAATTAAATCTAGTTAACCACCTTTTTGATAATTTTAGAAAATGTGTTAATATGAACATAGACTTAAAGACTTGTTTCATAACTTTAGTACCTTTCAGTACTACTAAGAACTTCCCAGATAGGATGCATAGAGATACTTTTACTTCTTGGGAACATAAGAACTTAATATGTTGGCTGCACTGCATACAGAATGAACAAGTCTTATATGCACAAACATTGTCATCAATTTATAAGCTAACTTCTCATGACTAGTTATTATTACAGAATGTTCTGACATACTCCAAGGATCTATGCAGAATAATAAATAACTCTTCCTTTAAAAACTCTCCAAAATGTATATGTGGGCTGTTCAGAATCATTTATAATAATGCACATATGAAAAATGATATCTCATAGCTATATAATATAATAAAGAATTACAAATCAGCCCCTAAAACAACTTATTGGCAATATATTACTAAAGGAATTATGCTACCTTTATCAGCAGAAAACAAATCAAATATATTGTTATCAGTTAAATTAACATCCTATTCTCAATACTGGAGAATATTTAATTCTGGAGAATATTTAATTCCTGCATAGATCATTCCTAACCCCTGATAAAATTCCAAAAGTCAATTCTTCTAGTAAAGGGTTATGTTGGAGAGGTCAACGAACCTTTATGGCAGATTAGAGGTTCAAACATTTTGAAATGATATTAACAATTTCATACAAGCAGTTTTCACAGATACAATTGTTATGACTAAGGCTTTAATTTTACTGAATATAAATGAAGGTCCTTTATGAATAAAACAAATTTATATCTACTGTGGAAAATACTAGCAATAGCTAGAAAATGTATAACCAGGAAATGGAATTCTAATGCAGTGCCCACCAGGGACGACTTCTTATGCCTGTTGAAGAAGACAGCATTAATGGAAATAAAAGCAAAGAACTAAGAATATTTCCTAAGCCATTAGTTAATAATCCATGGAAGAAAGTTTTGTCATTGATAGACACATTACAATCGGATTCAGACTCCTCCTAAAGACATATATATTAAATGTTATGACTTATTACCAATTGCTCAAACCTAATACTATTGAAGTCAAATCATGTCAAGCTAAATGTAAACACTGTATATAGTTAATCAATTATTCTGTTTATTTATTTGTAATCAAAAACCTTTTGTGTTATATTTTCAAACTAAAAATTAACTGAGTAAAAAAAAAGAAAAAATTAAAAAAAATGAATGATAGAAAATATGACAGAAGAAATAAGTATATTATCAAAGGACCACCTCTAAAATTTGTAGACATTAATGAATGATACTGCAAAAATATACTTTGCAGTGTTTTTTTTATTATTATTATTATGAAAAAGGGAGATGTAGTAGATAGATCCTTGTAAATTATTGCTGCCACCCATATGTTGGTAGATCACGAAGTTTGGTTTCTCGATTACTGAACAGCTTCAAATCATGTGCGATGTTAGGATTCAGAAAATCATGTAAAAGAGGTGAAATCAAGCCTACAAATGAGGTGGTACCTCCAAAATAGGTACATTATGTGAAGCAGAAAATCAAGACTTAAAATTTTGTATCTTTAAAATGGTACAGATGAAAGATTTCCATGAGACTGCAGGTAGCAATGAACTAGTTTTACATTATTTTCGAGAGGGCTTTAGCAACGGCAGCAGAAACCAACAATGATTAAATTCCACATTATTCCAGCAAAAATAATGTAGCTGAGAAACCGTGTGTTTATGTGCGTACGTGCGTGTGTGTAAAGAGAGAGACAGAGCATAAATTACATAAAATATTCATGTATATAGTGACGTATAAAGATATGCAGATAGGAGCATGCGTGAATGGGTGTGCCTTCTTTGAAGGTTGGGCATCAGGCTGGCAACTCAGCACCGTAAAAATCCACTGACAATCATTAGCGGACTGGAGTTCCGCTGTGGCGACCCCTAACCGAGAAAAGCTGAAAGACATTCATGTTTATACACATATATTAATTATATGAGAGACACACAAACACACAACACACTACATAGTTACCCACCACTCACTTGCATTCTTTACTCACAAATGTACAGGTATTTTCCAGGATTGACAATTACGTAACTCGAAAGTTTACCTCTTTAGGAAGAATGTTCTTCAGTCTGATGCTGTACTGTACCACTCTAAACTATCTCTCAGACATTAAGAATTTCTAACCACTGTTGGTGGTAAATAATAGTAACAAGTATAATTTTTTTTAACAACCTTCAGTAGGTATAACGTAACACATTTTGACCATACTGAGGGGGTCCTATTCAATATTGTTAGTAAGTGTTCCACCATTTTTTTGCACATCATGTTATGAAAAGGCAGTGCAGTGCTCCTTATTTTGGAGATGGAAGGCTTGCAGCTATGGCCAGTTCACCTAGAGCATGTAACTGAAGTGAAACTAGACCATCTAAAAAAATGAAAGCCCACAAGTATGCCCCAAGGTACCTCTCAACTGTCCAGATTTTTGCAGAATGTCCAGATTTTTGCCCCATATTTCCAGTCTGTTTCTCACAAAAATGTTGGTTTTCTGGCAAATCGCTGAGGATTGAAGTCACTAAATAATAGTGAATAATGGCAGACATTTGAGTTTCAGACTTCATATCCTTCATGCAAAACCTGTTATTCTAGTAACTTTCTAATTTTATAAAAGGAATATTTAAATTCTGTTCCTATTTTTAGCCCCATTATTTATCATTTTGTCCAGTTTTCTTGCACTGAGAGGTATGGCCCAAACCCCAGCTGCATACTACATTTTTCAAATAGTAGATCAATCAATCAATAATGATTGTTAGGGTTACCACGTCAGAACAGCTACCCAACTGTACAGTACCACCCCTTATACCTCTAGGTGAAAGAATTCTGGACAGAGACAACAATAATGGGGTGACAAAGGCTCCATATCATAGACAGTTTGACGACCGTGCCCTGGCCCAGCAATCAAGGAGGCTCAATCCTCACCACTAACACCAGGGAGGTCGTCTCATAGAAGAGAAAAGGATAACTAATACACACAGTACAGTACAATTTCCCTTAAGTGCATACAGAGATCACAGTCAGTCTGGGGCTGGTTCCTTCCTTGCTCACCAGGTCCCCAATAAGACTCCCCAATGGCACATTTATATGGTCCAGGTCTCAGCCTAACTGGGCAAGCTAAAACCTCCAGTACCCTCTCTGTCCAACCAGTGCTTCGTGTCCCTGCCAAGTAGCTGACACAACACACACACACTTTGAGATAAGTATTTATACAACTTCACAGACACTCCTGGGAAAGGCTGACACAGATTCTCCAACTGTGCCCCTTTATCCAGACTATACAGTAGTAATTACTGCCACCACCCAGTTAATAATATCAGCTATTAAAAGGCCCTTAAAAGGGTGTCCAATTATTACTGTGCAATATTAATATCCAATGGTAGTATGACTAACAGTCAAGGCTTACTTTAGAGTGGCCTATTACAGTAACCTCTATAAATATGCAATGTATTCTAGAGCTTATCTCTACACAAAGCAGTCACAGGTAGAAGGTTTTAAAAATATTTAATAATAAATTATTAAAACACAAGACAAAACTACTACACCACAGAGATATCTAAGAGTTCAGATATCACACAGAAACTTAAAATAATACAGTAGGACAGGTCTGATTTCAAAGAAAAATACCTAATTAATCTTTACTAGCTTTAACTATTCCTACAAGAAATCACAGTGCTAAAACTTACATGTGAGCACAAGGCAGAGTGCTGATAAGTTGGATATCCAAGATCAAAATGCTTTTTCTCTTGTGAGAAATAGTATTTAAATATTACTAACAAACATGCCTCTAAGGCCGTCCCCAAATTACATCATTTTTGACACTTGGGTTTTCCCATGCAAACAAACTGCATTATTTAGCCATCTAACACCTGCTCAGAATTTTATAGGTTCATAGGTAGGTACTAGGCTATTAGCCCTAGGGTCTATATAAGCCTAGCCAAAAAGGTACCCTGGCTTTCACCACCCAAGAAAATTATTTTCCCGTGCCCCTGTCGAGCAGAGCCACAGAAGTGATCCCTGTGAATTTCCTATTTCCCATCCAATCATCAAGAGTGCTAATGAGGAGCTCTGTTTGACATAGATAGGTAGTTTGTTCCAGAGTATGGGAAGTCTCTGGGACAGGAATCTATCCCTCCAGCATGTTCTGTTTATTGTGGTGACAAGGTTTAGGTCCTTAGAGCGTGTAGATCAGAGGGATTGGGATTTCTTTAAGTGGAGCATGTCCAACAGCTCTGGGTTTGACATAGCTTTGTATGCTAGGCAGAGATCGTCTCTGAGTAGACGATATGGGACAGAGTAAAGCTGGAGATTTTTGAGACGGTCTGCGTAGGGCATCTGTTTGAGGCCAGTAATCCTCTTTGTGAGTATTTCTGTGGCCTTTCCAGTTGTTGTAGATGTCTTGTGAGGTACATATCAAAAGAGGCATTGTAATCTATGATGGGTCTAATGAGGGATGAGTAGAGGGGAACAATGACCTCTTTTTTTCAGGATGAGAAACCTTTTGTGATGAGGTGAGCCACGTAGAAGGATTTCCTGATCAATGTGGCAATGTGACTAGCAAAGGACAGACTACTGTCCACCTGTGTCCCAAGGTCTCTTATTACACTTTCGGCATTAAGCAGACTACCACTTATGTGGTAGTTCATGGGTACAGAGTTTTTACCAAAGGGGATGACAATACACTTTTTGGCATTGAGCTTTCAGGCCATGGCATTGACACCAGGCATCTGTCTCAGTGAGGCCCTTTTGTAGTATGTCCACATCATTAGGAGTTTTGATTATGGCTCCTAGTTTGGAGTCATCTGCAAACTTTGTTAGCCAAAGACCTTCTGTGTTAGCCTGTACTTCAGAGAAGTAGATACCAAACAGGAGAGGATCCAGGACTGAACCATGTGGTACTCCACTTGTCACTGGTCTTAAGTCAGATTTGGAGTCTGCTACTTTCACAGTGTGGGTGCTGTCCGTGAGCCTGTTGGCAACCCATCTTGTGACATAGGGATTTATACCTAGTTTAGTGAGCTTAACTATAATTTCAGAGTGGGGATACAATAGAAGACATTTCACATATACATGCTAGCAGAAACCAGAGCAATAAAGCACATTCCACATCTAAATTCTGATTATAAACTTTAGACTTAAAACAATGGACATGAAACCTTCATCCAGCCACTCTGGAGCCCAATTCTAACATGAAAGGATACAACATGCTTCAATGGGCCAGTAAAGTGCAGTGTTGTCACATATTTTGCAATTCCACATTTCATAATATACTTTTACATTCAAGAAAACATGCCTGCATTTTACATTTGTTTACAAATACCAGAATTATATATCAAATTCTATTTGACTAGGCTGACAGCCTTCGCCCATCTCTCCCCAGTCGTCACAGACAGGTTTTAAATATAGCTCTTATAAACTCAGAAAGTTAGTAGAATAACCGTGTTTATACATTTTTGAATGATATGAAGTTTGATATTCAAATATGTCATTTTAACATCCTCTCTCCTCAATGATCTGCCAGAAAAAATCTCAAATTTTATGGGAACGAGCCAAAAATATGAAGCAAAATCTGGTTATAGTGCGAAATTTTACAGATACCCACAGTACAAACTTTTAATTTCTACCATAAAGTAGAGGAGCAAATATACAATAAAATGGAATACTGCTCGCTCTCTCATCTTAACTGATCATGGACAAATCTCAACGAACTCAGGAACAAGTCCAGAAATAATCAGGGATAATTTTAAAATATTAGCAATATTAATTAAGACATTGACAGAATAAGAGAATGTGGATTAATATTCTGTAAAAGAAGTCTACAAAACTGACTTATACCATTATGAGCAATTCACATCACCACCTTTTCTCCAACAGCCACCAGTTTTCAGGAGGATTTAAGAGGGACATATCTAAAATTTTAGTAAAAATCGGGGACAGTTGAGTACTATGAATATATAATTCAGTCAGTACGCGTGAACGAATAATGCCATCGAAATGTAGTATACATCATAAAACGATGTACTTCTTTGAAGTATTCGGCAAACTGGAATCTCATCTGGTATTTCAGATAAACCGCTAATTCAAAATTCAGGGGGTAGGAAGGCTCTTATTAGCCAGGGTGGGTACCTGATGACAAACCGACTTGCCTCCGAGTGATAAAACTCGGACTATGTCAGGAGAACTCTATCGGAGAATGTAGTTACGTTATCGGTCGTTGCTACTCTACCTTCCAGGGTACACTTCGAGTCTACACTACATTTCCCAGAATGCACAAGTATAAGGGAGGGCATCTTAGTTGAGTTGTAAGGCGGGTCCACGGTAGGTTTTGTGTTGTCTGCGGCAGCGCAAGTAGAGCATTAGCACGTTACTCAAACAGAAACAGAAGGGTTTCACCTCCGTAGGTGTAGTTGTGATAGTTCCAGTTGTAGTAAAACATGTGGTCAGGAGTCAATGCCTGTAGAACTGCAAGGGCAGTTTCCTTATGTTTACGTAGAGGTACTGTGATTGCGAAACACAGTGTTCCAAATGAATGCCAGAGTACTTTCTTTTTAAATAACACGTCTGCAGCACGTCTAAATACAAAATGTCTTTATTCCGCGGCTGCTGAAAATGCCAAAGACAAAACTGGGAAAAAAGCCACACGGTCATTCCTTGTAGCCACCGGTGCTGCTGTGGTAGCGGGGCTCGTAGCCGGGTTTAGCCACTTTCAGAAAGCTGAAATGGTGGCCAAACCTTCTTCACCTGGAGAGAGCAATGATATCTTGGAACGGTGTCGGTCTTTTATGGCCATGCCAGTGACTGACATCAAAGTCTTGCAGGAGCATAAGAATGACATAAAGACAAAAATGGAACTTATGATCATGGAAACCCAGGCGGAAGTTTGCCGAGCTTTGGCTGAAGTGGACGGTTGTGACTTTATCGTTGATCGCTGGGAAAGAAAAGAAGGTAAACTTTCCGATACTTGTCTGTTATAGTTGAAGGCACGAATACAACATAAGTGAGGTACATACAACATTAATGTCTTGTAATGCAGTAATACGTGGTAGATTTATCTGTATAATGTTTGCTCAACTAATTTTGGAGGTTTTACTACTGCTCGTACTAAAAACATGAGTTAACGTGTTGTAATTCAATAATGGATCTTGCATCGTTACAGTTAAGGAATGTTGTGTGCGTCTTTGAAGTTTAGCTGTCATCTGGGATTGTTTCACAGAGATTTGAGTACGTGCAGTTATTCACGTGTTTCGGCTCCTTTCAGTGTTATCATGGAAGTATATTTGGTAGTTTCCTATTCATTGCTTTCTTTGTAGCTTTCATGCATTTAATTGTACGTGCACACACATGCTAACTAGCTCTCAAACTTCTACACACACATGCTTAACTGGCTCTCAGACTTCTGCCTTACACTGTACACACATACCTCTAACCTCCAGAATCTGTGAGCAAGGCACCAAATCAGCGACCCTTTTTAAATAGTGGAACTATAAACTTTGAAAATTGAAATAATTGTATATTAACATGTATTTTCTTAAGTAAAAGAAGTTTTGGTCTGTAGTGAGTGCTTATCATTTTTATTGACTGCAATCCAGCACCTTAAAAGTTTTGAGACAGTCAAGGAGGTCCCTGAAAATCTGAGGCACTTGAGGGGCATGCATCAAAAGTGTGGAACACCACCTTTTATAATCTGTAGTAAGGGTCAGACTGTGAAACAGTGCTAACAAGTTTCTAACTGCTTAGAAACTTGCAGCTTGTGCTACTTTTTTTTTACTGATTTATGATTTAGTAATTACCATTCCAATTAATGTGTGAGAGGCCCTTTCACTTTGGAACATGAGCTTTTTTTTAAACTCAAATGAGAAGCATTCCTCATAATGAAGTATATTTGAGAAGTGTGGGGACACATTTAGGAAGTTATTGTGAAAGAGAAGTTAGCATGTTGCAATGTGCGTCCTTTTGTGTTGAAATTTCCACAGCATAATTGATTGCTGCATATCAAAAGTCTGTATTTGCAGGCTGTCCAGCCTTCCGTAGTCTGCTAATATAGGTGGTTACTATGAATGAAAAGTTAGTAGTTAAGGTAATGGTCAGCTAGATATTATGCAAATGGGTGAGGATGAGAGTGCTAGTGTCTGTGTATAATTACTGGGACTTTTGTGTTTGGGGAGTGTAAGAGTGTGTGTTTACTGCTTGTGAACACTTTCTTTGACGTCTTACCTGTTTACCAACTCTACCAGCAGTGCTAATGAGGATCTGATTTCATTCTTGACAAGATTATGGAACAGCTTACCAGCCCAGTGCTCCTACCTTCTTCCAGACCTAGGAGAAAGAAAACCTGGAAAGGGCCCTTAGTGGCCATTACTGGTTCCTCAGATCATTTACTTTTGGCTCCATAACCCATTGGTGTAGTCCCTTAAGCCAC